>NW_011429886.1:0-592 GCF_000754665.1 Bison bison bison
TAAATAAATAATAGATAAATAATAAAGAGCCTACAGTATAGCACAGGGAGCACTACTCACCACTCTGTAATGATCTATAATGGGAAAAGAAATCTAAAAAAAGTTAGTGGATATATGTATATGCATAATTGATTCACTTTGCTGTACAGCAGAAACTAACACAACATTGTAAATCAACTATACTCCAGCAAAAACTAATTTAAAAATAAAAATAAAAGATTACCATGACTGGCTGCTGCTGTGCATGGTGATGTCACACCCTCCCCTGCCAGGACAGCAGTGCTGATTTTGATGCAGTTAGATCACAGTTTTTCATCTACAAAGTAGGTTTAGACTCTGTTGTCTAACTTGCCATTGTCCTTAGAGTGTGTGTGTAGTTGTTGTTGTGTTTGATGCAAGTGTTGCTTATTAGCCAACCAACAGTAATTAATATATTTATCATCTCAAACTGCCAGGGAACACTGGAAGGAGACAGGACCTGGAATGGCAGAGCACATGTTGGATTACGCTTTGCTATTACTTTAAACTGAATAACACAGGGGTAAGAGCTACAGGTGGGGAAGTGATGTCATTTATTTCTCTCTTCGACAAA
>NW_011429887.1:0-595 GCF_000754665.1 Bison bison bison
AGACAAGTGATATCTTTTCCAAATATCTTGAGACAGTTTTCAATGAGAAATTGTATGAAAGAAATCTGTAACACAAAGGGGCAAAAAATGGGGTATTACTCTACATATGGTGTAATAGTAAATCACATTTCATCCACGAATCTTGGCTCTAACCAAAAATGGAAAAGAAATCTGAGAAAAATTCAGACTTGACTAAAAAATATATAAATATATTATATATACATCAGCTTTTTCTAAGACATAACTCCTACTTTCAAGAGTAGTTTGGGCTCAAATTTTAAAATTCTTTTAGTCAGTGGGCTAATGTTATACTATGTAGCCTGGTTTAATAGCTAAAATTTTGTAATGATGGTTAACATGCTTAAAACTAGGATGATTTTTAAGTAGCCCGCATAGGATATTTGGGACAAAAAATGTATATTCTCTTATTAAGTTTTATTTATTTTTAATAAATTTGTTTCTAGTTTTATTGAGATAGATTTTTTATATCTCATATTATTAACATTTATAAAGTATCGAATACAACACCAACTGTGAATTTCACTTGAGTGAAGAAATATCTGAAACTTGGGTAGCAGTAGGTTTCAGTGTGGGC
>NW_011429888.1:0-534 GCF_000754665.1 Bison bison bison
GTAAACGTCTTTTAATTTCATGGCTGCAGTCACCATCTGCAGTGATTTTGGAGCCCAAGAAAATAAAGCCCCTTACTGTTTCCATTGGTTCCCCATCTATTTGCCATGAAGTGATGGGACCAGATGCCATGATCTTAGTTTTCTGAATGTTGAGTTATAAGTCAGCTTTTCACTCTCCTCTTTCACTTTCATCAAGAGGCTTTTTAGTTCTTTGCTTTCTGCCATAAGGCTGGTATCATCTGCATATCTGAGGTTATTGATATTTCTCCCAGCAATCTTGATTCCAGCTTGTGCTTCATCCAGCCTGGCATTTTGCATGAGGTACTCTGCATATAAGTTAAATAAGCAGGGTGACAATATACAGCCTTGACATACTCCTTTCCCAATTTGGAACCAGTCTGTTGTTCCATGTCCAGGTCTAACTGTTGCTTCTTGACCTGCATACAGATTTCTCAGGAGGCAGTTCAGCTGGTCTGGTAGTCCCATCTCTTGAGAATTTTCCACTAGTTTGTTGTGGTCCACACAGTCAAAGCC
>NW_011429889.1:0-511 GCF_000754665.1 Bison bison bison
AAAATCTAGGCATAGAATTATCATATGATCCACCAACTCCTCTCCTAGGTATACACCCAAAAGAACTGGAAGCAGGGACTTGAACAGATACTTGGATACCAATATTCACTGCAGCATTATTTATAATAGCCAAAAGGTAAAAACCACCCATGTCCATCAGCATAAGAGCAAATGTATGGAGGAATGAAGTTTTTATAAATACTATAACATGGATCAATCTGGAAAACATTATGCTAAGTAAATAAGCCAGATTTGAAAGGACAAATATTGTATGATTCTGCTTATGGGAGATACCTAGAGTAGTCAAATTCATAGAGACAGAAAACGAATTGCAATTACCAGGGTTTGGGAGAGGGGTGAGTTTGTTGCTTAGTGGGTAGAGCTTCAATTTGAGACAATGAAAAAGTTCTGAAAGTGGATAGTTGTGGTGGGTGTACAATATCAAGAATGTACTTAATGCCACTGAACTGAATGTTTAAAAATGGTTAAGATGGTAAATTGTATGTGCATT
>NW_011429890.1:0-546 GCF_000754665.1 Bison bison bison
TTGTTAAACTATGTTGTTAAAAACTATAAATGGGGACCCTCATGGTGGAGAAAAGACAGAAAGGGGAATAAGAAATGCCTCCAGGGGCTGAAACTAAAGAGCCTCTTAGTGAAAGTGAAAGAGGAGAGTGAAAAAGCTGGCATAAAACTCAACATTCAAAAAATGAAGATCATAGCATCCAGCCCCATCACTTCATGGACAAAATAAAGTAGGGAAAACAGTAGGAAACAGTGACACACTTTTATTTTCGTTGGGCTACCGAAATTACTGCAGATGGTAGAAAATTAAAAGATGCTTGCTCCTCGGAAGGAAACCTATGAACAAATCTAGACAGCATAATTAAAAAGCAGAGACGTTACTCTGCCAAACAAAGGTTCATTTAGTCAAAGCTATGGTTTTTCCAGTAGTCATGTATGGATGTGAGAGTTGGCCCATGAAGAAGGCTGAATGCCAAAGAATACAATGCTTCTGAACTGGGGAATTGGAGAAGACTCTTGAGAGCCCCATGGACTACTAGGAGATCCAATCAGTCAGTCAATCCTAATG
>NW_011429891.1:0-574 GCF_000754665.1 Bison bison bison
CTGGGGCCCCCGCTCGAGAACAACCCCGAGACTCCCCCTTCATCGCGAGATGAGGGCCTTCGTCTCCTGCATGGCCTAGAGACCAATCTCGCGACCTCTCTCCAAAAGCCTCAGGAGGCTTGACTCCCTTTAGTCCACCCAGTGAGATCCAAGAGATACCCATCGCAACTCGAGAGCAGAGCGGGGTTCTTTGCTTCCACTCGAGATGAATGCCTGTCTCCTGGGTGCGTCTGTAATGCAACCCCGAGGTCCTGTCGCCCCTGGAGAGGAACATTGCCTTCTGGACACAAGCCTAGATGAGCTCTATTGGCCCTGCATTCACTCGAAAGCAATCCCCAGCTTGCCTTCGCAACTCGAATGGAAGATTGGACTTCCCTGGCCCAACACAAGAGGCATCCTGAGTTCCCCGTCGTAACTCGAGAATCCCGACGCAACACGAGAAAAACCACGTGGTTCCCCCGTCATCGCAAGATGAAGCCCTGTCCCGCTACAGCGTCTCAGGAGAAGTCCCACGTTAGGAATTGGAGGTCGAAACGGAACTTGGCACCCTTGATGCGACCCACAAAGTTCCCCG
>NW_011429892.1:0-625 GCF_000754665.1 Bison bison bison
CATGCATCTCGAGTGGAAGCAAAGAACCCCGCTCTGCTCTCGAGTCGCGATGGGTATCTCTTGGAGCTAACTGGGTGGAATAATTGGAGTCCAGCCTCCTGAGGCGTTTGGAGAGAGGTCGAGAGATTGGTCTCTAGGCCATACAGGAGACGAAGGCCCTCAAGTTGCGATGACGGGGAGGCTACTGGTTGTTCTGGAGCGGCGGCCCCAGTGTGTGGTTTCTCGCGAGGTACGACGGCGAGGTCAGTGAGTCTCTCGTGGGGCGCCAAGGAAGTCGGGTCTCCATGCGAATGGCGAGGGGAGCGCGTCATTGCTCTCAAGTCATAGTAGGGGAATCTGGCTTCGAGACGTGTTGAAGAAGGTCTCTCGAGGTCTTTTCGGGTTGAGGCTGGACACCCTGGGGTCCCTCGACTTGTGCAGGTGACCTCAGGGGGCTTCTCATGGTGGCTCTTAGAATTCAGGGAAACTGGAGGTGGGAGGGGCCTCTCGGAACTCCACTGGGTTTGGTGCATTGGAAGAGGGCCTCATCTCCAGTTGAGGCAGGAACCTCAGGGTTCCTCTGATTTCAGACTCCGATCCCAGGGTTCCTGTAGACTTGGGAAAGGAGAGTCAGGCCTCGTCTTGT
>NW_011429893.1:0-748 GCF_000754665.1 Bison bison bison
GTGACAGGAGAGGAGGTGCCGAGTTACCATACGTGAAGGAATGAGGCATCCCCAGTCTAAGGGTGGGTGGTCTCTGCAATGTCAGAGATGTAGTCGGTAGGCACCATGCCCTGCTCTTGTGGTTTCCTGTTCACCTCCTCCACGAGCTCTTCCCTCCACAAGCTCTTCCCTGTTCACCCCCTCCACGAGCTCTTTCATATTTTCCCAAGGCAGCTTGAAGCCTCTTCCAGTGCAGCATGTGTGGTGCTTGTGAGACACCAAGTGGTGCATGTGGAAATTCACAGAAGATCCCAAAGTCAGCACACAGGTGCACTGGGATCCCAGAGAGAATACCCTTTCAATGATAGATCTTCCCAGGTTAAGGGGCGGGAATGAATGGCCCAGGCAATGTCAAACTCAGTGAGCAACAGGAGGCCGGGTGATGGCAGGACCCACAGCAGGATGATTCTGAAAAAGATACTTACTTCACCCTGCCTCTAGTAGTATCACCTAGGAGTCTCATGCTGCAACCACAGCTGATTTGAGGGAGACTTGTTTCACTCACGGACACACTGAATGCCCAGGCCCCAGTCTCAGCAGGCCACCTGCTACATGCATAGCCCAAATCCATGCTCTTCAGTCAGCTTGTATGAGCCTGAGCATCCACATTTGGGAAAGGACAGTGTCACGGCTCCAACATGGCTGTCCCTTCACGGCCCACCTCCAGACCCTTTACCACATGTGTCTCTGTCAGTTACCACTCATGGAA
>NW_011429894.1:0-628 GCF_000754665.1 Bison bison bison
GATTTCATTCATATTTGATGGTGAAATCAAAAGCTTTACAGACAAAAGCTAAGAGAATCTGACACCACCAAGTCAGCTTTATAACAAATGATAAAGGAACTTCTCTAGGAAGAAACACAGGAGAAGAAAAAGACTCACAAAAATAAATCCTAAACAATTAAGAAAATGGATAGGAACATACATATTTATAACTACTTTAAGTGTAAATGGATTAAATGCCCCAACCAAAAGACAAAGACTGGCTGAATGGATACAGAAACAAGACTTAGGCATATGCTGCCTAAAAGAGACTCACTTCAGACCTAAGGGCACATATGACTAAAAGTCAGGGGATGGAAAAACATAACTCCATGCAAACAGGAATCAAAAGAAAGCAGGGATAGCAATACTTACATCAGATAAAATAGACTTTAAAATAAAAACTGGTACAAGAAATAAGGAAGGATACTACATAATGAATCAAAGGATCAATCCAAGAAGAAGATATAATAATTATAAATACTTATGCACCTAACATAGGTGACCTCAATACATAAAGCAAATGTAAACAACCATAAAAGGGGAATTAGACAGCAACATGGTAATAGTAAGGGACTTTAACACCCACTTACACCAATGGACAGATCAT
>NW_011429895.1:0-559 GCF_000754665.1 Bison bison bison
AGGCCCGCAGGAGGTTCAGAGGCCCCTGGGCCGCGGGGGTTGGGAGGCGGCGGGCGCCGAAGACCGACACCTCCGGGGCCGCGCGGGCCTGAACAGCGAATGGGATCGGGGGGAGGCCCGGCTCAGCGAGCGCGGCCGGGTCTGGAGTGGCCGTGGGTGGGAGGGCGCCGAGACCTCCGCACCCCTCAGCCCAGCCCCCAGGCCCTGCGCGCACGCACGCACGCACGCCCTCCCGGTCAATGGGGGGTCCTGGAAGCCCCTCGGGCCCCCGGGCCCGGCCAGGCGCATGCTGGTCTGGTGTTGGCGGTGTTCGGGGGGGTGGGGGGTGGGGCGGGGCCGGCGTCAGCAGGCTGGAGTCCGGTCGCGGGTCGTGCGGCTCAAGTACAGCATGTCCCGCGACGAGAGGTGCGGCCCGTTGGCCCGACCTGCAGGGCAGAGCGAAAGGGAGGCGAAGCGCAAGGCTCTTAGGGCGCCCCGAGCCAACCGCCACCGTCTCAGGCCGTATCAGCCTGAAGGCGCCCGATCTCGTCTGATCTCGGAAGCTAAGCGGGGTCGGGCC
>NW_011429896.1:0-642 GCF_000754665.1 Bison bison bison
ACAGGAGAGTCAGGCCTCATCTTGGGTTGAGGCATGGAACTCCGCTTGCCTCTCGAGGTTTCCGGGGGAGACAGGCCACTTGTCGAGTGGTATTTGGAACCTGGGGGTTTTTTCCCAACGATGCATGGGCGAGTCACTACCCCTTCGTGTTGACTTCATTCACAGGGTGGAGTTCGAAGAGGTGTCCGGGAATCGGGTTCTTATCAAGAGGGGACCGGGAAATCGGGGTCCTTCCGAATGTGGGACCACCCACGACGCTACGTCTGGAAAGTCGTCGTGAGACCGGCCTCATCCTGAGGTGCGACCGGTGGTTCGGAACCCCTTCTAGACAAGCAGGGGAGTCGACCCTCCTGTCCAGATTAGGAGGGTAGAAGTGGCTCTGAGGAAGTGGTGCCGGAAAACCTCGGTGCTCCTCTCGAGGGAGACCGGGATGTCGGGGCACTTTGAGCGTCGCATCAAGGGTGCCAAGTACCCTTTCGACCTCCAATACCTAACGTGGGACTTCTCCTGAGACACTGTAGCGGGAAAGGGCTTCATCTTGCGATGACGGGGGAACCACGTGGATTTTCTCGAGTTGCGGCAGGATTCTCGAGTTACGACGGGGGAATTCAGGATGCCTCTTGTGTTGGCCCAGGGAAGTCC
>NW_011429897.1:0-505 GCF_000754665.1 Bison bison bison
TACTTTCCTTCTCCCCTCCCGGTAGAATGCCTCAAAAGACTGTGCTTACTCTCTCCATCTCCTCGCGTCCCTTTCTCCCAACCCTGCCTGCACCATCCCCACCTTCCATGAGCACTGCATTTCGGTAACACAAAGGCCTCCCGTGGGCAACGTGCAGCCCCCCTTTCTCCACCTCTTCCCCCTGCTTCTCCTCCCCCTCCTCCTCCACCTCAATCCCCCAGCTGCCCTGTGCCCAAGGGATGCTCTCTCTCCTTCTTCACACCTCCTTTGCACTTAGCTTTTGGACTCACTTTCCCTGGTTCCACTCCTGCCCTCTGGCCACTCTTTGTCTGCTGCCTCGGCTGATTACCCTTCATCCTGCTGCCTCTAAATATCAGAGCACCTCGAGTTTCTGTCTTCTCTCTACAAAACTTTCTTTGGGTGGATCTCATCAGTGTCCCTCCTCTAAATATGCTCTCTGGATGTCAACTACTTCCAACACCGGTTCTTTGGTCCAGACAGTAGA
>NW_011429898.1:0-803 GCF_000754665.1 Bison bison bison
CTGAACGGAACTGAACTTACAATCGTTTCTCCAGGTGTTTTGGTTACCCGAGTTTCTATCCTGTGCTAAACTAAGTGACGACAGTGTACTGAAGAGCTGGGTCATTTCCAAATAAATTAAAGTTCTGAAACATTCACGCCTTGAAAGGACCTCCCTTTTACACAGAAACAAAAGAGATTTTTGACTATCCAATAATAGTGTCTGGCACCAGCCTGACATGTGAAACGTAAGAAAGCAATTTTTTTTTGTTTTGTTTGGTTCTGATCTTGGGGGTGTGTGTGTGTGTGTGTGTGTGCGCGTGTGCGCGTGTGCGGGGGAGGCGGGGGGGTGGGGGGGCGCTACTATCACTGATAGGTATGTTCACCAATCTGTCGAATGCCAATATAAAAGTCAGTTCTTGGTTGCTGAAGGGAATGTATGACTTGGTATTAAAAGAAAGTATGTGGAATGAAATCGCATATTCTGAAGGCAAATGACGTCGTTCTTTCTCAGGTGGCAGTTTCAGGATGGGAGAAGCAAAGGATGGGTACAGAATGGGATAGGAGGTTGTAGGGAAGTGGACCCCCAGAAAAGAGTGTTGTGCCTAGCACAAGGTTTCTTGAGAGGTTGAACTGCCTTTGCTAATGGATTTAAGTTCTTTACCTCTTCCGTGATCTCTTCTAGGTTGACCTAGAACAGAAATCTTTTGTTAGCTTTGGCTAAGTGGAGAAGTATTGCTTCACGGTGACTTGTGTGATCCTACCTGACTGTTCTAAACCCTTTTGATATCTATGCACTGCTGCTGCTGCTGCTGCTGCTGCTGC
>NW_011429899.1:0-714 GCF_000754665.1 Bison bison bison
GTCGCACAGAATCGGACACGACTGAAAAGACTTAGCAGCAGCAGCATACCCTCTTCTGGGTGCATGTTTGAGAAAGAGAAATAATTTGCATGTAGACTCTAAATAAATGGGAGCTATTGTCTCAATGTTTTATGTTTGCTTTCCCCTTCTTTTCTTACACAGTATAAACACTATTTAATAAAAATCTTGCTGATTACTGCTAACTTGGCATCGGTTCTGCAAACACAATCTCCCATTAACCAACCACAGACCAGGAGAAAGAAACAGAAGAGTGAGCAATTCCATTTTGTCCACATCATCAAAAATTGATATTCACCTGATAAAAATCTATGATGTTCAAGCATTACTCAAGCAAAATTACTGTTTCTTCAGAAAGCAGGTTTGTCGTCTCCACCACCACACCTTTGAAAGACAGTCCCAGCCTTTTCCTCACAGTATAAAAGATGTCCAAATCTGAACAGACCACAGTGGGAGCCCTTTAACACTATTGTTCATGGATTTTTATAACTCAAGAGAGTAAAATACTGTTTAATCTGTATTTATGTTTTTCTTTCTTTTGCCAAATTACATTTTCCTATTAAGTAAGTTCAGTTTTCATCATTCATTTACTAATTTCATCTAAATCTCAAGGTAGAGTTATATGTTTCTTCTTGCCATTTTCTGTGAAACTCAATGCAATTTCTGAAACAATCTCTCCCCCAATGAAATGAGGCA
>NW_011429900.1:0-720 GCF_000754665.1 Bison bison bison
TTTTTCTCATCTCATCAGTATATTTAAGATGTTTTCTTTAGACACCATCTTGGCAGTTATAACAATTTTCAAAACAGGATAGAATCCAAAGGCCTGCCTCGTGGTGAGCGGGAGGCCTTGGGTCTGGGTGCAGCCAGGTGGCTGGGGGCCCCGAGGCCTGCCTGGTGCCACACCCGCACAGCTATGCCCGTGTCCCGAGTCCATGTTCAGAGTGGCCGCAGGCCGGTGACCCTGCACAGGACCAGGCAGAGCTGCTGCTCAGACTGTTCTCGCCACGTCAGCCCAGGCCGAGGTGCCCATTCCTGTCGGCCGAGCGGGATGCTCCGGGGGGAAAGGCAGGGGGTGAATGGGACAACCAGCAAATGCAGGTGGTGTCGCCTGCCCATTTGACGCCAAGACAGACAGCTGTGTGGGCCGTGTTTGAGCACAGATGAGCTCAGAAAGATGGTCTTTCCACGTCCCTGCAGGAAGTATGGAACGGTTATATATTAATATTTTTACAGCAAGTTGTCAGGTAAAAGTGATTTTTCCTTATGCGACAAGTTGACTTGATGTAAATGGTCAATTCTGTCCATCAACTTGTTATCAACAGTGAAAAACTTTCCAGATGTATGAGTAGAAGTGAAGCTGGAGAGTTTACTTCCTGTAAGAATCTTGTATTTTAATTTGAAAGTCATTTTATTTGCATAATCGTGTATTTAAACTGCTATATAAAAACAT
>NW_011429901.1:0-713 GCF_000754665.1 Bison bison bison
AGGAGAGTCAGGCCTCGTCTTGGGTAGAGGCATGGAACTCCGCTTGCTCTCGAGATGTCCCGGGAGAGAGGCCGCTTGTCGAGCTGTATTTGGAACCTGCGGTTTTTTCGAACGATGCACGGAAAAACTGCCCCTTCGTGTTGACTTCATTCACAGGGTGGAGTTCGGAGAGGTGTCCGGGCATCGGGTCCTTATCCAGAGTGGACCGGGAAATCTGGGTGCTTCGCAATGTGGAAGCACCCACGAGGCCACGTCTGGAATGTCGTCGTGAGACCGGCCTCATCCTGAGGTGCGACCGGAAGGTCGGGAACCCCTTCCAGACAAAGCAGGGGAGTCGACCCTCCTTTCGAGATCAGGAGGGTAGAAGGGGCTCAGAGGAAGTGGTGCCGGAAAACCTCGGTGTTCCTCTCCAGGGAGACCGGGATGTCGGGGAACACTGTGGGGCGCATCAACGGTGCCAAGTACCGTTTCGACCTCCAATTCCTACGTGGGACTTCTCCTGAGACGCTGTAGCGGGAAAGGGCTTCATCTTGCGATGACGGGGGAACCACGTGGTTTTCTCGAGTTGCGGCGGGATTCTCGAGTTACGACGGGGAATTCAGGATGCCTCATGTGTTGGCCCAGGCAAGTCCAATCTTCCATTCGAGTTGCGAAGGAAAGCTGGGGATTGCTCTCGAGTGACTGCAGGGCCAATAGACCTCATCTAGGCTTGT
>NW_011429902.1:0-528 GCF_000754665.1 Bison bison bison
AAGCTTTTAGAGAAGGATAAGTTTCCATACCACAGGAAACCCTCTCAGAGGTTGATTCAGTGGGCCTCTTTGGAATCTCAGAGCGTGGTATAACCACCCCACACCACCATCTCAGAATTCAAGCCAAAAAAGCAATTATTAGTGGGGAATTGCCTCACAGTTTCGTGTCCACCCACAGTGAGTAGGGGCTTTGTACAGGGGCGCCCTCTGCATCTTCAGTCCTTAGAATAAAGATGGGGTTTGAATGCTCTACAGACACTCTGAGAGAACTAATGTGATGTAGCAGGCGGAAGCACATAATGCCAGAGAGAGAAAATAACAAAGAACAGGAATATTCCCACGGGAAGGCTCTAAGACCACACTGCAACCCCTGACCTGCTTACAGAACAGACTATGCCCTAGTATTTACTGAAGGAGAGCACGCTAGCTTTCCTATGGACCTCCCAGGAGGCAAAGATTCAGAATGTTGACAACCAGAGGCAGAAGGCCATAAACCTTTTAGGCCCAGGAGACTGCATCTCCTGCCAA
>NW_011429903.1:0-506 GCF_000754665.1 Bison bison bison
TTTGCATATGATAAGTTTGCAGGAAGAAAGCCTGGTTTGCTGCAAGACTCTACCCCTTCCCCCATTATCCTCTATGCATAACTTAAGGTATAAAAACTACTTTGAAAAATAAAGTGCGGGCCTTGTTCACCGAAATTTGGTCTCACCATGTCGTTCTTTCTCTTACCTTCTGGCTGAATTCTTCAGCCTCTTTTCTCCACTGAATTTCCTCACTGAGCTATCCTCATTCTATTACTCTTTATATCCTTAACTAACATTTAATGAAGCAGTTGTTTCCTGATCTTCGCCTACGCCGTCTCTCCTTCGAATACCCTGGATCAGCCGGGGCTGGTCCCCGGCACCCTACCATGGCTCGAGAGCAATGACGCGCTCCCCCTCGCCATTCGCATGGAGACCCGACTTCCTTGGCGCCCCACGACGAGGCTCACTGACCTCACCGTCGTACCTCGTGAGAAAGCGCACACTGGGGCCGCCGCTCGAGAACAACCCCCGAGACTCCCCCGTCA
>NW_011429904.1:0-529 GCF_000754665.1 Bison bison bison
GCTGTATATTGTCACCCTGCTTATTTAACTTACATGCAGAGTACATCATGAAAAATGCTAGGCTGGATGAAGCACAAGCTGGAGTCAAGATTGCCGGGAGAAATATCAATAACCTCAGATATGCAGATGACACCACCCTTATGGCAGAAAGTGAAGAAGAACTAAAGAACCTCTTGATGAAAGTGAAAGAGGAGAGTGAAAAAGCTGGCTTAAAACTCAACATTCAAAAAACTAAGATCATGGCATCCGGTGCCATCACTTCATGGCAAATAGATGGGGAAACAATGGAAACAGTGACAGACTTTATTTTTTGGTCCCAAATCACTGCAGATAGTGACTGCAGCTATGAAATTAAAGATATTGCTCCTTGGAAGAAAAGTTATGACCAACCTAGATAGCATATTAAAGAGCAGAGACATTACCTTTGCCAAACTAAGGTCTGTCTAGTCAAAAGCTAATGGTTTTTCCAGTGGTGTGTATGGATGTTAGAGTTGGACTATAAACAAAGCTAGCGCCGAAGAATTGATGC
>NW_011429905.1:0-766 GCF_000754665.1 Bison bison bison
TCTTTGTCAGGTTTTGGTATTATGGTGATGTGGCCTCATAGAACGAGTTTGAGTTTACCTTCCTCTGCAATTTTCTGAAAGAGTTTGAGCAGGATAGATGTGTTAGCTCTTTTCTAAATTTTTGGTAGAATTCAGCTGTGAAGCGGTCTGGACCTGGGCTTTTGTTTGCTGGAAGATTTTTGATTATAGTTTCAATTTCCGTGCTTGTGATGGGTCTGTTAAGATTTTCTATTTTTTCCTGGTCCAGTTTTGGAAAGTTGTACTTTTCTAAGAATTTGTCCATTTCTTCCACGTTGTCCATTTTATTGGCATATAATTGTTGATGATAGTCTCTTATGATCCTTTGTATTTCTGTGTTGTCTGTTGTGATCTCTCCATTTTCATTTCCAATTTTATTGATTTGATTTTTCTGCCTTTGTTTCTTGATGAGTCTGGCTAATGGTTTGTCAATTTTATTTATCCTTTCAAAGAACCGGCTTTTGGCTTTGTTGATTTTTTCTATGGTCTGTTTCTTTTGCATTTATTTCTGCCCTAATTTTTAAGATGTCTTTCCTTCTACTAACCCTGGGGTTCTTCATTTCTTCCTTTTCTAGTTGCTTTAGGTGTAGGGTTAGGTTATTTATTTGACTTTTTTCTTGTTTCTTTAGGTATGCCTGTATTGCTATGAACTTTCCCCTTAGGACTGCTTTTACAGTGTCCCATAGGTTTTGGGTTGTTGTGTTTTCACTTTCATTCGTTTCTATGCAAATTTTGATTTCTTTTTTGT
>NW_011429906.1:0-603 GCF_000754665.1 Bison bison bison
TTTGCATTTCTTTGGGATTGGAATGAAAACTGACCTTTTCCAGTCCTGTGGCCACTGCTGAGTTTTCCAAATTTGCTGACATATTGAGTGCAGCACTTTCACAGCATTGTCTTTCAGGATTTGGAATAGATCAACTGGAATTCCATCACCTCCACTAGCTTTGTTCGCATTGATGTTTTCTAAGGCCCACTTGACTTCACATTCCAGGATGTCTGGCTCTAGGTCAGTGATCACACCATCGTGATTATCTGGGTTGTGAAGATCTTTTTTCTACAGTTCTTCTGTGTATTCTTGCCACCTCTTCTTAATATCTTCTGCTTCTGTTAGGTCCATACCATCTGTTTTTTATCGAGCCCATCTTTGCATGAAATGTTCCTTTGGTATCTCTGATTTTCTTGAAGAGATCCCTAGTCTTTCCTATTCTGTTGTTTTCCTCTATTTCTTTGCATTGATTGCTGAAGAAGGCTTTCTTATCTCTTCTTGCTATTCTTTGGAACTCTGCATTCACATGTTTATATCTTTCCTTTTCTCCTTTGCTTTTTTGCTTCTTCTTCTTTTCACAACTATTTGTAAGGCCTCCCTAGACAGCCATTTTGCTTTTTT
>NW_011429907.1:0-579 GCF_000754665.1 Bison bison bison
AAACTTGGTCTCACCATGTCGTTCTTTCTCTTACCTTCTGGCTGAATTATTCAGCCTCTTTTCTCCACTGAATTTCCTCACTGAGCTATCCTCATTCTATTACTCTTTATATCCTTAATTAACATTTAATTAAGCAGTTGTTTCCTGATCTTCGCCTACGCCGTCTATCCTTCGAATACCCTGGATCAGCCGGGGCTAGTCCCCGGCACCCTACCATTGCTCGAGAGCAATGACGCGCTCCCCCTGCCATTCGCATGGAGACCCGACTTCCTTGGCGCCCCACGAGAGGCTCATTGACCTCACCGTCGTACCTCGTGAGAAAGCGCACACTGGGGCCGCCGCTCGAGAACAACCCCGAGATCCCCCGTCATCGCGAGATGAGGCCCTTGTCTACTGCATGGCCTAGAGACCAATCTCGTGACCTCTCTCCAAATGCCTCAGGAGGCTTGACACCCTTTAGTCCACCCAGTGAGCTCCAAGAGATACACGTCGCGACTCGAGAGCAGAGCGGAGTTCTTTGCTTCCACTCGAGATGAATGACCTGTCTCCCCGGGTGTGTCTGGAATGCGAACCCCGAGA
>NW_011429908.1:0-538 GCF_000754665.1 Bison bison bison
GACTTCTCAGGTATGTTTGCAGAAAGTTCTGCTCCCAGTTCCTACTCTCTCCTGTGGCCTTTCCCTCTACCTGGCTCTGGCCATGCCCTAAATCTCCAATCCTATATCATCCAGTTTAAAATAAAGTCCATGCCACCCTCCTCTCAAGCCACCAATACCCCGTAAGCTCCAGGCAAAACTTTTTGCCCTAAACCGAGCCAATAACCTATTGAATGTTTTCCACAATAAAACATTTAGAAGCTAAGGGAGAGTGCCCCAACACTGGGAAATTCGAAGGTGACTGAGGCCTGAGAGAGGAGGGCAGGCCTCCAGGGGATTAACTTACCTCTGCTTCTCTGCTCCCTAACTCAGTCTGGCTTGGCATGGACCCACCTAATTCAGATAGCATTATGTAGGGGTCCCATCTTTTCCCCTTAAAACACTGTTACCTGAGGGTCTCTCTAAGGCAGGGTCTCTCTAAGGTCAGCTCTGTGAAGCCATAGGCCAGCGCTGAGGCTCAGAGGCTCCTGGATCCCCTGATGAGGCAGGCCTTCCCTTT
>NW_011429909.1:0-526 GCF_000754665.1 Bison bison bison
CTCGTCCGCCCCGCCCCTTCGCCCTCCCGAGGCCCCCCTTGCCCCCACGCCGCCCTCCAAGCACAGGACCTTCCGGAGGGAGCAGACGAGCGACATGCAGGCACACGGACAGACACACAGACGCTCGCAGGCACCCACGCCACGGGAGACAGCCGGCCGGCGCAAGCGCGGCAGCCAGGGCCACAGCCATAGCACCCGTGGGAGGCCGGGGGTCAGGAGAGACAGAGACAGAAAGAGATGAAGGTTCAGAGACACACTCCCAAGACGGCGCGAGGCAGATGCAGACAGAGATAGACAGACAGACAGACACGAGCGCGCAGGCACACACGGGGAGGGAGAGACAGAGAGAGGGAGACACCGAGCGACTGACAGAGAGACGGAGAACGGGAGACGGACAGGGGACAGGGGATGGCATCCGCTCCGAGATAGACACACTGGCACAGACCGTGACACACCTCAGAGAGAGGCCGTGCGGCAGAAGCAGCTTCCCTAAGGGAGGGGCGTCAGCCTTGGGCCGGCGGGCCCC
>NW_011429910.1:0-558 GCF_000754665.1 Bison bison bison
AAAATAAAGTCTGCCACTGATTCCACTATTTCCCCATCTATTTGCCATGAAGTGATGGGACTGAATGCCATACTCTTAGTTTTATGAATATTGAGCTTTAAGCCAACTTTTTCACTCTTCTCTTTCACTTTCATCAACAGGCTCATTAGTTCTTCTTCACTTTCTGCCATAAGGGTGCTGTCATCTGTATATCTGAGGTTACTGATATTTCTCCCAGCAATCTTGATTCTAGCTTGTGCCTCTTCCAGCTCAGCGTTTCTTATGATGTATTCTGCATATAAGTTAAATAGGCAGGGTGACAATATACAGCCTTGATGAACTCCTTTTCCTATTTGGAACCAGTCTGTTGTTCCATGTCCAGTTCTAACTGTTGCTTCTTGACCTGCATACAAATTTTTCAAGAGGCAGATCAGGTGGTCTGGTATTCCCATCTCTTTCAGAATTTTCCACAGTTTATTGTCATCCACACAGTCAAAGGCTTTGGCATAGTCAAGAAAGCAGAAATAGATGTTTTTTATGGAACTCTCTTACTTTTTCAATGATCCAGCAGATGTTGGC
>NW_011429911.1:0-527 GCF_000754665.1 Bison bison bison
GTATTACCTTCACAGATATCAAATAAATAACACACAAAAAAATACTCTAAAGGAATCATACCTGTTCTCTGAGACAGATAGGTAAATGAACACAGAATTCTGTACCAACAAAGAGCATTTTATTTCAGTACATAACCACTGCTAATGATCACCTTTACACATATGGTGCTGAGGAAACATTTTACTTTGTCCCCAGATCATTTCACAGGGCTTGTTTTTAAGTACTTACATTATTTTCTACAAAGGAAAAATTTGATCCAGTTTATAGCTCTGTTCCTTTTAATCCTTGGTCTTCTTCCACGTTTGGTTCCTTTAGCGCTTATAACACATTTCTCTTCTTTTTTAATCTGGGAAAATTTAGCCTTAGTGCACCATCTGTTTCACGGTGAAGCGCTTGTGTTTCAGCTCCCCAGATGGGTTGAGTAAGAGAAAAGGTTAAATGATTTAACTTGAATTCACACTGAGTCATCTGCCCTCAGCCCAGTCATGACAAAGTGAGAGATTTTCAAGGTTTCTTTTTTTTCTTC
>NW_011429912.1:0-587 GCF_000754665.1 Bison bison bison
CTTTGTGCCAGTACCATACTGTCTTGATAACTGTGGCTTTGTAGTAGAGCCTGAAGTCAGGTAGGTTGATTCCTCCAGTTCCATTCTTCTTTCTCAAGATCGCTTTGGCTATTCGAGGTTTTTTGTATTTCCATACAAATTGTGAAATTATTTGTTCTAGCTCTGTGAAGAATACTGTTGGTAGCTTGATAGGGATTACGTTGAATCTATAAATTGCTTTGGGTAGTATACTCATTTTCACTATATTGATTCTTCCAATCCATGAACATGGTATATTTCTCCATCTATTAGTGTCCTCTTTGATTTCTTTCACCAGTGTTTTATAGTTTTCTATATATAGGTCTTTAGTTTCTTTAGGTAGATATATTCCTAAGTATTTTATTCTTTCCGTTGCAATGGTGAATGGAATTGTTTCCTTAATTTCTCTTTCTGTTTTCTCATTATTAGTGTATAGGAATGCAAGGGATTTCTGTGTGTTGATTTTATATCCTGCAACTTTACTGTAGTCATTGATTATTTCTAGTAATTTTACTGGTGGAGCCTTTAGGGTTTTCTGTGTGAGGATCATGTCATCTGCAAATAGTGAG
>NW_011429913.1:0-518 GCF_000754665.1 Bison bison bison
TTGGGGAGGTTGATGAATTGACCATGATTCCATGGTTAAAATGAGTTGACCTGTGATTTGACAGCTGGCCTGCCTGGCTCCAACATCCACTCTCCTGTCCCTCAGCAGAGATTGAGAAGTACCCGTGTAGCATATAAGTGAAACATATAAATTATTTCTTTGACTTGTGTCCATTTTAAGTTTTAGATATTGTGGGGAACTCCTGTATTCCTTTACAGTGAAGGGGAGGAATGGGGCCTTCTCCATAAGTGATTTCCCTGCTGAAGGACCAAGACTGCCATTTTTGATGGACACAGTCTAGGCTCTGAACCAGGGACAGACAATGGAGAAGGAGCAGCATGTCCTTCTGCTTTAAGTCACCAGGTTTATTCCAGTTTGGGCAAACAAAAGTTACGTCAGTCCATCAGTTAGATTTTCAGTTCAGCTATTAGGACTTGGTGAAAACATATTATTTTCAGGCTCTGCCAATATATTGGCTGTCAGTCTTTGTTATGGAAACTAAGAATGAGTCTTACCTA
>NW_011429914.1:0-579 GCF_000754665.1 Bison bison bison
GCAGTATCAATCACATATTCACTACTAGCAAAGTTTAGTGTATTTCTCTTTTCTCAAGATAAAATCTTAATAGAGTTTGGAGTTCTAATATCTGGTGACTCAGTGTACAGTATCCACCTGCTGATGCAAGAGATGCTAGTTCGACCCCTGGGCAGGCAAGATCCCCAGGAGAAGGAAATAGCACTGGGAAATCCCATGGACGGAGGAGCTCGGCAGGCTACATTCCATGGGGTTGCCAAAGAGTCAGACACAACTTAGCGACTAAACAACAACAACAAAATATTTTCTTCAGGCATCTTAAGGGACAGTCTTGCACTTCCCTAGAATGCACACACCATAATTCGGAAGTGACAGCACGAAGCTGGCTCATGTCAACAGTGCCACTGCATGGTCATCAGAGAGTAGCATGAGTCCTATTTTTTGCCTCAGACCTCTATTCTTCCCATTAAGGGCACTCAAGCACTCACAGCTTTTCTCTTTCTATTCTTCACTATCCTTATTATCAAACTCAAATATATTAACACACAGGCACACTTTTAAACTCCATCTCTCGTTTCATTCTTATATCTCTCCTCCATG
>NW_011429915.1:0-586 GCF_000754665.1 Bison bison bison
ATTACAGGAGAAAAACTATTAAAAATTCCAACATATGGAGGCTGAACAACACGCTGCTCAATAACCAACAAATCACAGAAGAAATCAAAATTCCCATAGAAACGACTGAAAATGAAAACACAACAACCCAAAACCTGTGGGACACTGTAAAAGCAGTCCTAAGGGGAAAGTTCATAGCAATACAGGCATACCTCAAGAAACAAGAAAAAAGTCAAATAAATAACCTAACTCTACACCTAAAGCAACTAGAAAAGGAAGAAATGAAGAACCCCAGGGTTAGTAGAAGGAAAGAAATCTTAAAAATTAGAGCAGAAATAAATGCAAAAGAAACAAAAGAGACCATAGCAAAAATCAACAAAGCCAAAAGACTGGTTCTCTGAAAGGATAAATAAAATTAGACAAACCATTAGCCAGACTCATCAAGAAACAAAGGGAGAAAATCAAATCAGTAAAATTATAAATGAAAATGGAGAGATCACAACAGATAACACAGAAATACAAAGAATCATAAGAGACTACTATCAACAATTATATGCCAATAAAATGGACAACAATAGAAGAAATGGACAAATTCTTAGAAATGTAC
>NW_011429916.1:0-893 GCF_000754665.1 Bison bison bison
ATCTATCTTGTTCACTTATACCGTGGGTGGATCTATGCCTGGGAGTCGGACTGCTGGACCATAGGCTACTTCCACTTTTAGTTCCTTCGGGAACCTCCATATTCTTTCCATACCGGCTCTACCCACGCCCATTCCTACTCACCATGGAGGAGAGTTCCCTTTGCTCCACATCTTCTCCAGCATCGGTTATTGACAGACATCGCAGTGAGGCGCAGTCGGACTCATGTGAAGTGGTCCCTCCTTGGAGTTTGGAGTTGAGCCTCTCCAATCATTAGTGACGTGGAGCAGATGACCTTTTGGAAATGCAGATGCAATGCTGTCACCTCCCTGCTCCAACGGCTCTCGTATTTTCCCAGCATATTGAAGATACGACCACTTCCCTTCAGGCTTGCTCCTCACGTTCTTCTCTGATGTCTTTTGCCTGGAATGCCCTCTGCACTCTTTGGCTTCCATCCCATAGGGTCATTTTTCGTTCTTGAATGTCCTAAGTTCCCTGGTCACATAGCCTTCCAAGATGCTATTTTCCCTGCCTGAAATTCTTCCTGCATCTCAACCCTGGTTTACCTAGGTTCAACCTATGGACCTCAACGAATGGTGCCTCTGGAAAGCCTTCCCTGACACCCAGGTTTTGTGGTGAGGGAAGAGGCCCCTCTATAGGTTCTCAAAGGATCTGCCTGTGATGTATCATTAGAGTCGTCTCAGTGAAAGCAGGAACTCTGTGTCTTCTTCTCTCCGCCTTCTATTCCCTGAAACTTCTTACATGCCTCCTAGCTCATCGTAGGTGCTCAGTATTTACTTAGTGTGTGAAAGACAGAAAAGCTCTTGGAAGCCTCAAGGGGTCACTTGGCTCGGCACTTTTGATCTCTTTGTATATTTGGCGAGTCAATTCTTTC
>NW_011429917.1:0-591 GCF_000754665.1 Bison bison bison
AGACTGAAATCAGGTATCAGAACATGAAATTGATCTGAAAGGATATTCATAGCCTGAATATACAAGAAAAAGGAAGGAATTATATAAATGAAGTCATAAGTTTACATAAATATCAGAAACATTAAATTCTAAAATATTTTCTCTATGGTATTCATGAATTTTTCACTAATTAAAAACCCTGTAATATCTTCGGGTCCATGTAACAAGTATTAACAGAGTAAAGATTCCATCGAGTTCAAAATGTAGTCTTTGTTGTATACTGGATGCTGTATAAACATCTGGAGAATTCGTGCAGGTAAACTGGAAACACACACAGAAAAGTCAGTCCTGGGTTGGCAGCTGGTGCCCCAGCCCCTGCCCCTCCTGACACCCCCACCCCCACCCCACTTTGGGGCTTCAGCTGCTTTGTAGAATTCAGAGAAACATGGAGGGCCAAGCAGATCAAGGAGAGAACTCTGTGGCTGACTTTATTCTGACATATAGCTAAAAGACTGCTGGTAAAAAAACCTACAAAAGCCCAACTCCAGCTTTCTAGCTGAGATGTGAACAGGACAGAGCAGACAGCCTCCTGCCCTCAGAGTTGCTTGAGCA
>NW_011429918.1:0-696 GCF_000754665.1 Bison bison bison
AATATCTTCTTGAGTCCCCAGGGTAACAGATACATTTTGTGCCAGATTATCAACAAAAGTTGCAGTTTGCACTGATTGTGCCAGGGACAGGGCTGCAGTAATCGAGGAGGCGATAAGGGTTACCAAAGCTATAAATCCCAGAATTATTAACCCTATTCCCCTGCAATAACACATTAAAGCACCCTCTACTTCTCTCCAAAGCTCAAGTCCTTTTTCATCATACCAAGACGCATTAATCTTTACAGGAATCATAACAAAAGCAGGCTGTCTTAAGACTAGAACCCTAGTTTGATTAGTAATTCTCCTAACGCAGTTTAGATAAGGTACAATTGTTACAAGTTATATTATAATTTCATAATCCAGGTTGTATATTTACAGATCCTACTAGTAAAGCATAAGGGTGAGGCACACATGCACGAGGGTACCTCATGGTGAGATTCCATAAATAACCGTGTCTCACTTTTGATCCCACCTGAAGGTAGGAACCCTCACATCCAAGGGCGGCAGCTAGTTTTCAGATTTCTGTTTGGAACACTTTAGAGCCGCCCAAATTCCAAATATGGGATGCAAAATTTCTATTATCCTGAGCTCCAGGGTATCGGGCCGAGTCTGGAGACCAGTCCCACAATGACTTATTTGTCCCAAATATGTTATAAACCGTAGCAGTTCCATCTTGACACAGCTTCCATGGTGCAG
>NW_011429919.1:0-706 GCF_000754665.1 Bison bison bison
CACCCGGGGAACAACCTCAGGAACCTCCGCGTGTGCACACGCAGGACACCGAGGCCCGGGAGGAGCGGGACCAGCAGCCTCCGCGCGCCGCTCATCTACATACGCCACGCCCCCATACCGGTTGTGTGACCGACCAACCAATCCCCAACTTAGACAAGCTGCCTTGAGGTTTCTGGGCCCGCAGCGAGAAGACGCGACCTGGAGGGGGAGCCCGGGAAAACAGGAGTTCTGGGCGGCCGGAACCCCGCATTTGAGAGTGAGGGTGTGAGTCGCGGCTCCGTTCTAGTCTCACCTTCCGATTTTGTTTTCACAGCCAGACCGAACTCATCCCCACTGGGCATGGTTATTATGAGGACCTTTCCCTCCCCCGACCCCGTTAAATATTTAAGTAATAAGATTTCCGCAGTCAATTTAAAAGCGATCGCTTTATTCGTAGTGTCTTCCTGAGTTAGCATCTCCATCAACTACTTCAACACATATCTGCTTCAAGATACACACTAAACCAAGTGAAAGTTAGAGGGAAAAAAAGTCAAGAATCTAACCTTGAAGAAAGTAAACCAGGGCAAGGTACAAACTTCTTCCACTTTGCAAAGAATACAGTGCTTGAGTCAAGTATATAGTACTGGCAAATACAAAGTTTTAAATTTTATTTTGGCCGTTGCCCTGCGATTTGCAGGATCTAAGTTTCCCCACCAGCGACTGAGCC
>NW_011429920.1:0-675 GCF_000754665.1 Bison bison bison
TAAAGCAGTTCATGAGCCACCCCCAAATGTCAGTTTTGATGAGCAAGGAAGATGCAGAGATGCTTCACTTCATGACCAACTTGGAGGTCAGGCATGGGACACTGATGATTGTGGAGGGGAGGTGACTGGGGAGGGGAGAGGGCATGGTCTATCCCTAACACAGGAAAGGACAGCTCTTCTGTAAAGAGGTTTCACACCCACCCCACCCCGCACACTTTGTCCTGGCAGGTGGAGGAATTCAGGCATCCCACTCGTCACTGCAAGATCACATTGTCCTTTCGGAGGAATAGGTATTTCCAGAATGAAGTGATTGTCAAGGAGTACCTGATGAAGGTCACTGGTGAGAAGCTGCTCCCTGGATCTTGGGTGGGGGCGGGGGTGGTAGGGGTGGCGGGCGGTGGCCCGGTGGTTGGGGGCAGAAAAGTCTAGGTTGAATCGAAAAGTGATTTAGGTCTTCTCCCAAACTGCTTTTCCTGCAGGATACCAAGCATCTCGTTCCACTCCAGTTCAGTGGCACCAGGGCTTTGAACGGAAGGCATACAGGCGCAGGCACCACGACAGCAGCGTTAACTTCTTCAACTGGTTCTTTGACCACAAATTTCACAGGATCTGACTGGATTGCTGAGGTGGGGTCCCACGTGGCCCCTGGGCCAGAACGGGTGACTTATGTCGGAG
>NW_011429921.1:0-617 GCF_000754665.1 Bison bison bison
GTTGCAGAGCATAGGCTGTGGGGTGCACAGTCCTCAGTAGTTGCTGCTGGCAGGCTCAGTAGTTGTGGCACATGGGCTTACTTGCCCCTCAGTGTGCCAGATGTTGGTTCCCTGACCAGGGATCAGACTCACGTCCCCTGCACTGGCAAGCAAATTCGTTCACTAGACCACCAGGGAAGTACTGAAAATTTACTTTCTTAAAATTAAGCTATATTCCTGCTTTTATATGATCTCTTCAAAGAGAGTGAATATCATGAAACAGTAAAAATAATTATTTTCCTTTTTTCTAAAAGGGTGCTTGGTCTGTAGGTCAGTGTACAATTAGTATTATAATGCTGAGGGCACTAGAGTAGCAGCATGAGCTGACTTAGGAAGATCAAGGTAGTAATTTTTGAAGAACATATGAAAACAGTTGATTAAAGAGAGAGAAAATAACATCTGTGAAACATTGTTAATAAAAGCATCCACATTTTTAATGAAACCAACTAGAACAACTTTGAAGTGGAATGACTTTGCATAATTAACTCATTACAGAATGAAAATTTCAGGAAACAAAATGTAGAGCCTAATAAATACAAGATTATATATTATCAAAGGCAAAAATAAAAATCCTAAAA
>NW_011429922.1:0-530 GCF_000754665.1 Bison bison bison
CTTTTCATATTTGTGTATGCAATTCACATATTTCATATTTCACAAACCATGTGAAGAAAGCGAGGGCTTGGGAGGTACAAGGCACATGGGTTTGGAAGAGAGAGCTGCAGGTGATATGTATAAATCTCAGACTCATTATTGTTTATCTGGGTGTCAAAGGTAATTGCTTACTCTGAGCTTCAATAAAAATAAAAATATCATAATACCTTCACTGATAAAATGAAGATGTCAGTAATGTCTGCCTTATAGCCTCCTCTTTATTGTTGTTGAGGAAGCTGATTACTTTCCTATGTGCTTTATGCATTAACACTTGCAGATTTATTCTTATATGTGAAAACACAAGGGTAGAACTGTATGAGGAAAACGAGTCTAGAGATAATGGCTTACAGGACAAAAAATGTCTCAAGGATGTTGGATCCAGGGCAAATTTGCTGGGATCAGAAACTTGAAATCAAGAATGAAGATGCCTCATCACACCAGGGCGAATTTCAATAAGTAAATGGGTTGTTCGTCCTTACGAGATAGGACAA
>NW_011429923.1:0-552 GCF_000754665.1 Bison bison bison
CCCCTATATAGTAAAACTAAGTGGTAAACCAAAGCTAAATGGTAAACCAGCATATTGGGGAGTTTAAAGCTAAGTGACTATAATAAACACCCGAATGTGCTGGTTTAAGGAATGTAAGAATTGATTTATTGGCTTATTTCTTTATGTGATGAGTAGTCAAAATCTGCATGGTACCTTTGGTCTTTGTGGTACTTTAAGATCCAGACTTCTTCCAGGTTCTCTCTTTATCTTTTACTTGTGGTTAAAGCTGGATTAACAATGTATCCTGGTTCCAGCCTGGTAGAGGAGAGAGGAATCACCACTCTAGGGTAGAAGAGCATCAATAAATTTTTTTGTAAAAGGCCAGATAGAAAGTTTTTTAGGCTTTGTAATCCATAGGATCTCTGTTGCAACTACTCAGCTTAGGCATTATAGCACAAAGTTAGTACACTTGGTATTAGAGCATTTTGATTTATATTTTAAAACACTTTTTAAAGCACAAGATAAATGCTGTTGAAAGGACCAGTTTGCCTGGTATTCAGATAATGTTGCCTAGTTCAGTTCAGGACTGTC
>NW_011429924.1:0-550 GCF_000754665.1 Bison bison bison
CCAGGGGGGCCTGCTGACAATTTACGACCCTCTCCTTGTGACAGCGGTCAGTCAATCAGGACACTTATTTCTCCAGGGCTGATTATTCTCAAAACAGATGCCACCCAAGTAAAGTTACATTCCTACAGGGTGAGGGTGTAGTGGGTTTTAGTTAAGGAAAGAATTTACTTAGCCTAAGGTCTAACGTGATTAATATCAAAGGTTAATACTTATTTCTTCTATATATTCATTAATGTGTGTAAGGGCAGGGGATATGGAGACTTAGCAACAAACATTGGCTCAACAAATGAAAAACCCTTCATCAACACAATTTCTAATTAGCCCACTCACTATACTTATAGTTTTCTAACTTCTCTAAAGAACCTGTTTTTAGAGGGTTTAAAAGCATCTCGTGCCTCTCACGGTTGGGAGGCTGTGAGCAATCACATGTGGCCGGAGGAGCCTGTCAGGCAGGCTAGAGAACCTTCAGAGGAGTTTGTAGGTTAAAACACTCTTGTCACACCCAAGAGTTTTTATTGACTGGAGCTCTAGGTTAACTCCTTCTCCGAAA
>NW_011429925.1:0-959 GCF_000754665.1 Bison bison bison
CTCTCTACAGGAAGGTCGAGGGCTTGGCGTGGGGGCAAAGGGGGGGCCTCGGTAGTGCGAAGGGGAGGGGCTGAGGCGCTCCGGTCGACCGCGCCTCCCTGGCTTCTGGTGGGTTTGGGCACCGGACAGGTGCCAGGCAAGTTGGGCGCTCAAGTTTCGCTGCGTCTAGGCCCGTAGGAGGTTCAGAGGCCCCCTGGGCCGCGGGGGTTGGGAGGCGGCGGGCGCCGAAGACCGACACCTCCGGGGCCGCGCGGGCCTGAGCAGCGAATGGGATCGGGGGAGGCCCGGCTCAGCGAGCGCGGCCGGGTCTGGAGTGGCCGCGGGTGGGAGGGCGCCGAGACCTCCGCACCCCTCAGCCCAGCCCCCAGGCCCTGCGCGCAACGCACGCACGCACGCCCTCCCGGTCAATGGGGGGTTCTGGAAGCCCCTCGGGCCCCGGGCCCGGCCAGGCGCTTGCTGGTCTGGTGTTGGCGGTGTTCGGGGGCGGCGGGCCGGCGTCAGCAGGCTGGAGTCCGGTCGCGGGTCGTGCGGCTCAAGTACAGCACGCCCCGCGACCGAGAGGTGCGGCCCCGTTGGCCCGACCTGCAGGGCAGAGCGAAAGGGAGGCGAAAGCGCAAGGCTCTTAGGGCTCCCCGAGCCAACCGCCACCGTCTCAGGCCGTATCAGCCTGAAGGCGCCCCGATCTCGTCTGATCTCGGAAGCTAAGCAGGGTCGGGCCTGGTTAGGATCTTGGATGGGAGACCACCTGGGAATCCCGGGTGCTCGAGGCTTTTTTGCCTACCAGAACGAGGTCCTTTAGCCCCCGCCCGCGCGTCCCGATTCTTGGATCCCCCCCGCAGCCCCAGCCCCTCCCGGGCCGCGGGGAGCGGCTGGCCGGGGCCCCGACTCCCGCTGCAGACCTGGCTTGCCTCCGCGCGGCCCGCGAGCCCCTCCGCATTCGCATTCGGCTTCCAGGACAC
>NW_011429926.1:0-673 GCF_000754665.1 Bison bison bison
GCTTTATTGACTATGCCAAAGCCTTTGACTGTGTGGATCATAATAAACTGCGGAAAATTCTGAAAGAGATGGGAATACCAGACCTGATCTGCCTCTTGAGAAATCTGTATGCAGGTCAGGAAGCAACAGTTAGAACTGGACATGGAACAACAGACTGGTTCCAAATAGGAAAAGGAGTTCGTCAAGGCTGTATATTGTCACCCTGTTTATTTAACTTACATGCAGAGTATATCATGAGAAACGCTGGACTGGAAGAAACACAAACTGGAATCAAGATTGCCGGAGAAATATCAATAACCTCAGATATGCAGATGACATCACCTCATGGCAGAAAGTGAAGAGGACTAAAAAGCTCTTGATGAAGGTGAAAGTGGAGAGTGAAAAAATTGGCTTAAAGCTCAACATTCAGAAACGAAGATCATGGCATCGGTCCCATCACTTCATGGGAAATAGATGGGGAAACAGTGGAAACAGTATCAGACTTTATTTTTCTGGGCTCCAAAATCACTGCAGATGGTGACTGCAGCCATGAAATTAAAAGATGCTTACTCCTTGGAAGGAAAGTTATGACCAACCTAGATAGCATATTCAAAAGCAGAGACATTACTTTGCCAACAAAGGTTCATCTAGTCAAGGCTATGGTTTTTCCTGTGGTCATGTATGGATGTGAGAG
>NW_011429927.1:0-520 GCF_000754665.1 Bison bison bison
AACGTCATCAGTGCATGAGCAGTCACGTGACAGGTGTGTGATCAGCGACGTGAACAGTGCATGTTCAGCCACGTAATCACTGCATGATAGCCACGTGATCAGTGCATGATCAGTTACGTGATCAGTGTATCATCAGCCACGTGATCAGTGCATTATAGCCACGTGATCAGTGCATGATCAGTCAAGTCATCAGTGCGTGAACAGTCACGTGATCAGTGCATGATGAGCCACGTAAGCAGTGCAGGATCAATTACGTGCTCAGGGCATGACCAGTCACGTGACCAGTACATGGTTGCTACGTTATCATTGCATGATCAGCCACGTGAGCAGTGCATGATAGCCACGTGATCAGTGCATTATCAGTCACATGATCAGTGCATGATCAGTCACGTGATCAGTATATGATCAGCCACGGTGATCAGTGCAGTGGAGTCAATACGTGGTCAGTGCATGATCATTCACAGCCAGTACATGTAGCTATGTGATCATTGTATGATCAGCCCATAGCAGTGCATGATAG
>NW_011429928.1:0-548 GCF_000754665.1 Bison bison bison
GGAATGGGTTGCCATTTCCTCCTCCAGGGGACCTTCCTGACCCAGGGATGGAACTCATATCTCCTGCATCTCCTGTATTGGCAGGCAGATTCTTTATCATGAACTGGGAAGCTCGTTTGTTTAGGTCCCATTTGCTTATTTATTTTTATTTCTATTGCCTTGGGAGACTGAACTAATAAAACATTACAATTCATGTCAGAATATTTTGCCTATGCTCTCTTCTAGAAGTTTCATGGTGTCATGTCTTATGTTGAAGTCTTTAATTTATTTTGAATTTACTTTTGTGCATGGTGTGAATACACACCACATTCTAAATTCATTCATTTACGTGTGTCTGTTCAACTTTCCCAGCACTACTTGCTGAAAGAGACTGTCTTTTTCTTCATTTTTATGTTCTTCTCTCCTTTGTTGAAGATTAATTGACTGTAAGTGTGTGGGTTTATTTCTGGGCTGTCTATTCTGTTTCATTGATCTGTGTGCCTGTTTTTGTACCAGAACCATTTTGTTTTGATTACTGTAGTTTTGTAGTATTGTCTGAAGTCTGTGAG
>NW_011429929.1:0-542 GCF_000754665.1 Bison bison bison
ACCCTTGTCTTGTTCCTGACTTTAGAGGAAATGCTTTCAATTTTTCACCATTGAGGATAATGTTTGCTGTGGGTTTGTCATCTATAGCTTTTATTATGTTGAGGTATGTTCCTTCTATTCCTGCTTTCTGGAGAGTTTTTATCATAAATGGATGTTGAATTTTGTCAAAGGCTTTCTCTGCATCTATTGAGATAATCATATGGGTTTTATTTTTCAATTTGTTAATGTGGTGTATTACATTGGTTGATTGGCAGATAGTGAAGAATCCTTGCATCCCTGGGATAAAGCCCATTTGGTCATGGTATGATCTTTTTAATGTGTTGTTGGATTCTGATTGCTAGAATTTTGTTAAGGATTTTTGCATCTATGTTCATCAGTGATATTGGCCTGTAGTTTTCTTTTTTTGTGGGATCTTTGTCAGGTTTTTGGTATTAAGGTGATGGTGCCCTCATAGAATGAGTTTGGAAGTTTACCTTCCTCTGCAATTTTCTGGAAGAGTTTTGAGCAGGATAGGTGTTAGCTCTTCTCTAAATTTTTTGGAG
>NW_011429930.1:0-526 GCF_000754665.1 Bison bison bison
AAATAGTGGAGTGCGGTTTATTATACCAGCAGGCCCAAGACAGAGTCTCCTCTTAGCCAAGGACCCCAACCAGTTTATGTGAAAACTTATATACCCTAAGTGTATGTGCTCAAACTCACCTCCCAAAATTCTCTGAAACTAGTCTGAACAAAGGAAAAAGATACAAAGTTAAAAAAGGAAAGAAAGAATAAAAGTTAACCCATGATTCATATGCCTTAAGCTTAGGTAGTTAACAGTGGACAGTTATTAATAGGCCTGTGGTCATACCCTAATAAGCATAATAGAATTTATGATTCTATTTGGTTACACAGATAATTAGGGTATTCTTTTAGGTGATGGAGAGTCTAGGTTTGAGCCCTGGGGCTCTTCCATGGTGGGGGGTGGGGTGTGCATCTGGTTTTCCAGTTGGTATGTTGTTTCCACAGATACTGGGGCATATAGCTCAAAGCCCACAGTCCAGCCCAAGATGGAGTCCTGCTTTCAAGTGGAGCCTATTCTGTCTGTTCCCTCCTTCAACACATGCACT
>NW_011429931.1:0-704 GCF_000754665.1 Bison bison bison
GGGGTTCTTTGCTTCCACTCGAGATGAATGCCTGTCTCCCCGGGTGCGTCTGGAATGCAACCCCGAGGATCCCGGTCGCCCCTGGAGAGGAACATTGGCTTCTGGACACAGCCCAGATGAGGTCCTATTGGCCCTGCAGTCACTCGAGAGCAATCCCCAGCTTTCCTTCGCAACTCGAAGTGGAAGATTGGGACTTCCCTGGGGACCAACACAAGAGGCATCCCGAATTCCCCGTCGTAACTCGAGAATCCCGCCGACAACTCGAGAAAACCACGTGGTTCCCCGTCATCGCAAGATGAAGCCCTTTCCCGCTACAGCGTCTCAGGAGAAGTCCCACGTTAGGATTTGGAGGTCGAAACGGGTACTTGGCACCCTTGATGCGCCCCACAAAGTTCCCGGCATCCCGGTCTCCCTGGAGAGGAACACCGAGGTTTTCCGGCACCACTTCCTCTGAGCCCCTTCTACCCTCCTGATCTCCACAGGAGGGTCGACTCCCCTGCTTTTTCTGGAAGGGGTTCCCGACCTTCCGGTCGCACCTCAGGATGAGGCCGGTCTCACGACGACATTCCAGACGTGGCCTCGTGGGTGCTTCCACATTGCGAAGCACCCCGATTTCCCGGTCCCCTCTTGGTAAGAACCCGATGCCCGGACACCTCTCCGAACTCCACCCTGTGAATGAAGTCAACACGAAGGGGCAGTGACTC
>NW_011429932.1:0-526 GCF_000754665.1 Bison bison bison
TTTCATTGCAATGATGAACAGGATTATTCCTTAATTTCTCTTTCTGAATTTTCATTGTTAGTGTATAGGAATATAAGGGTTTCTGTGTATTAATTTTATACCCTGCACATTTACTCTATTCATTGATTAACTCCAGTAATTTTCTGGTGGCATCTCTTGGGTTTTCTGTGTAAAGGATAATATCATGTGCAAATATAGAGAGTTTTACCTCTTCTTTTCCAATCAGGTATTCTTTTTATATTCTTTTTTTTCTTGAAAAGTGTGGCTAGAATTTCCAAAACTAGTAGTGATGAGTATGGGCACCCTTGTCTTAATGCTGATTTTAAAGGAAATGTTTTAAGTTTTTGATTATTGATAATAATGTTTGAGTGGTTTTGTCATATTAGGCTTTCATTATATTGAGGTATGTTCCATCTATGACTACTTTGGCAGAGTTTTTTGTTTTTTCATAAAAATCTCTGAATTTTATTGATTCTAAATTTGTAATTTTCTTCTGTTTTGGTAGAAGGTCAATGACACCCCACTC
>NW_011429933.1:0-580 GCF_000754665.1 Bison bison bison
AAAGATTCCACATGCCACGGGGCAACTAACCGTGGGCCACAATTACCAGGCCCGCATGCTACAACTACTGAAGCCTTTGAAACTAGAGCCTGTGCTCAGCAACGAGAGAAGCTACTGCCCTGAAAAGGCCGTGCACGGCAATGAAGAGTAACCCCTACTCACCACAACCAGAGAAAGCCCACGCAGAGCCACGAAGACCAAGTGCAACCAAAAATTAAATAAATTCTTATTTTTAAATAAGAATATGGCAGACATGAGGACTGAGTCTTCATACCTTAGACTTAACTTGTCCAACTCTGCTCCTCTCTCAGACTTTCGCACTGTACTAAATGATCAAGCCTAGGAAAACCTTGATTTTCTTTCCTTACCATCTCCAACACTTAATTTACCAGTAATCCTGTCAGACCTGGCTTCTGAATTATATCCCTGATCAGTTCGCACTATCTTTAATGCCAATATTCAAGTCCTAGCTGCTGCCATCTCTCATGCAAATCCAGCAACAGACTTCACCATTATTCTGTCTTTCTACCCTGGAGTGGAGTAGATCTTTGCACTAGCCACATGTGTCTATTTATATTTA
>NW_011429934.1:0-665 GCF_000754665.1 Bison bison bison
GACTTTAGAGGAAATGCTTTCAATTTTTCACCATTGAGGATAATGTTTGCTGTGGGTTTGTCATATATAGCTTTTATTATGTTGAGGTATGTTCCTTCTATTCCTGCTTTCTGGAGAGTTTTTATCATAAATGGATGTTGAATTTTGTCAAAGGCTTTCTCTGCATCTATTGAGATAATCATATGGTTTTTATTTTTCAATTTGTTAATGTGATGTATTACATTGATTTGCGGATATTGAAGAATCCTTGCATACCTGGGATAAAGCCCACTTGATCATGGTGTATGATCTTTTTAATGTGTTGTTGGATTCTGATTGCTAGGATTTTGTTAAGGATTTTTGCATCTATGTTCATCAGTGATATTGGCCTGTAGTTTTCTTTTTTGTGGCATCTTTGTCAGGTTTTGGTATTAGGGTGATGGTGGCCTCATAGAATGAGTTTGGAAGTTTACCTTCTTCTGCAATTTTTTTGGGAAGAGTTTGAGCAGGATAGGTGTCAGCTCTTCTCTAAATTTTTGGTAGAATTCAGCTGTGAAGCCGTCTGGACTGGGGCTTTTGTTTGCTGGAAGATTTTTGATTACAGTTTCAATTTCCGTGCTTGTGATGGGTCTGTTAAGATTTTCTATTTCTTCCTGGTCGAGTTTTTGGAAAGTTTGTACTTTTTC
>NW_011429935.1:0-587 GCF_000754665.1 Bison bison bison
GGTGAGGGTGCTTAAGGTGGATGGAGCACAGTGGGCTTGCCACTGTCATAGGTGACATGTACTTCCTCAGTCCACCCAGCTCAGGTTCCTGGGTAATCTGCGATTGCACTGCCCAAAGTGTTCCCTGTGTTTCATGCACATCCCAAGTCTAAGCCACTCAGGCTCCTAGATGATCTTCAAGGGCACTGAACTCAATTGGCTATGTGCATTGTTTCCTTCCCTGTTCCAAACTGCTCAGGCATCTGGATGGCAGGAAAGGCACCTCCAGGGTAGGTCATGCATCTTATGTACCTGTCAACCACTCAGTTTGTCTGTAGCATAAGGGAGTCAGAGAAGGCAAGGTTCAGAAAAAGATGAGACCAGCACTTTACAGGAACAGATCACCTTTAATAAGGTGAGAAAGGGCAGCAGTCAGATTAGTGAGCTGCTGCACTAACCCAAGACAAGAGTAAATATATATATAGGCATATATTTGGAAAGCCACTGTCTTAAGTGGGCCTGTTCTTCTCCGAGGTTGTTTGGAATAGTTATCTCATAAACGGCTGGGCAAGGAAATGTGAGATCAGCCAAAGGCTGATAGGATGATA
>NW_011429936.1:0-529 GCF_000754665.1 Bison bison bison
TCACTTTCACTTTTCACTTTCATGCATTGGAGAAGGAAATGGCAACCCACTCCAGTGTTCTTGCCTGGAGAATCCCAGGGACGGGGGAGGCCTGGTGGGCGTGCCATCTATGGGGTCGGCACAGAGTCGGACACGACTGAAGCGACTTAGCAGCAGCAGCAGCAGGTGCTAGGCCAAAGGTGCAATCTGTGTGTGAGTGCGCAAGACGTAAACCCAGGAATACCTCTCCATAGACTCAGTGGGAAGCTAGGATGGGGAGAGGGAAGTAGGTGTTCAACGTCTCACTGAGGAGTGCAGAGATTCCTCAGAGTTTTAGGCATCCACAGGTGTCTGGTACTATTTCTGGTTATAGCATGAAAGAGAAGGTGTGGTGTGTGGGCAGAGAACTCTCCTGTGGTTTTGACAATCTGCCTCCCTGAAAATGGAGCTGGGGCAGGTGCCCAGAGATAAGTTTGCTGGAGGTTAACAGCCCCTTTAAGTAGCACAATGAATGGGGTATGTGTGTGTATGTGTGTGTTTTGTGTATCTC
>NW_011429937.1:0-512 GCF_000754665.1 Bison bison bison
ACCCTCTTGTCCAGATCAGGAGGGTAGAAGGGGCTCAGAGGAAGTGGTGCCTGAAAACCTCGGTGTTCCTCTCCAGGGAGACCGGTATGTCGGGGAACTTTATGGGTCGCATCAAGGGTGCCAAGTACCGTTTCGACCTCCACTTCTTAACGTGGGACTTCTCCTGAGACGCTGTAGCGGGAAAGGGCTTCATCTTGCGATGACGGGGGAACCACGTGGTTTTTCTCGAGTTGCGGCGGGATTCACGAGTTACGACGGGGAATTTAGGATGCCTCTTGTGTTGGCCCAGGGAAGTCCAATCTTCCATTCGAGTTGCGAAGGAAAGCTGGGGATTGCTCTCGAGTGACTTCAGGGCCGATAGACCTCATCTAGGCTTGTGCCCAGAAACCAATGTTCCTCTCCAGGGGAGACAGGGATATGGGGGATGCATTCCAGACGCACCCGGGGAGACAGGCATTCATCTCGAGTGGAAGCAAAGAACCCCGTCTGCTCCCGAGTCGCGACGTGTATCT
>NW_011429938.1:0-554 GCF_000754665.1 Bison bison bison
GCACAAACGGAGCAACACTCTGGCTGTGGAGCTGCCTCCCCAAGCCAGGGGCACCGGGACCCTGATTCCCTCCGTGCGGCGCTCAGTCTGGGCGGGGAAGCACCAGCTTGGGAATGCAGCCTGGGGCGCTTCCTTTCCCTCGGAAAGAGCTCTCCCTGCGGGAGGCTTTGGCAGTGTGCACACCCCCAGCCCCTAAGCCCTCTGCAAGGACGCCTGGCTCCTAGGTCCGAAGGGAAGGCGAGAGCTGAGCTGAGGCACCAGTCAGGCACCAGTCACGTCTCCCACACTCCCGCAGCCTGCTCCTTCCCGGGCGCGAACGCTAGAAGCTGGGCAGGGCTTGGGGAGGCTCGCCCAGGCCAGAGCAGCCTCTGGGCCGGGGCTCGTGTGCTATCGCGCCTGGGCGCAGAGCTGGAGCTCCGCCGGTGTGGAAGCTCACTCGGTCCTTCCCAATAACACGCTTGCAAGCACCCGCCAGCAGCCAGCCTCTTCTCTCCCGCGTTCCGGGCATTGGGCTCCAAACTGGGACCAAAGTACTGCCCGGAGCTCACTGATCA
>NW_011429939.1:0-509 GCF_000754665.1 Bison bison bison
TGTCCTCGGCTATGTGCTTAATCTTCCTGCTGTTGTACACATCTATTATGACCTGAATTAAGTGAGAACAATCTGTGAAATTCAAATAGTTTTTCCATTTACCTGTCGCATTTCTACCTCATCAGAATAATTAGTTATTACCTAGATGATTACATTTTTAGAGCTTTCAAACCCTCTTAATCCATCTTTCTTAAAAAAGACCCAGAACAAAGAATCAAATTCTTCCCTTTGTATTTGAGGCTTGTCCCAAAGAATTACACAAAGGCAGCTTTCTCCATTGCTCTCAAATCACTTACCTGTTTTGTTTCCCATGATAATTTTCCCATTCTGTTTTGTTTCCCATGATAATTTTCCCATTGCCAATACATTTCTCCCTGATGGTTGGGATGAATTCTGTTGTGACAGTCTCCCTCCGTGCTTCTTCTGACTTCAGATCAATGAAGGGGCAGCAAGGCCGGAGCTTGACAGGTATTCCACTTTGAACAATGAGTCATTGTCAGCTCTCTGAA
>NW_011429940.1:0-564 GCF_000754665.1 Bison bison bison
AGGGTTCCTCTGACTTCAGACTCCGATCCCAAGGTCCCTGCAGACTTGGGACAGGAGAGTCAGGCCTCGTCTTGGGTTGAGGCATGGAACTCCGATTGCCTCTCGAGGTGTTCCCGGGGAGACAGGCCACTTGTCGAGTGGTATTTGGAACCTGGGGGTGTTTTCCCGACGATGCACGGGCGAGTCACTGCCCCTTTGTGTTGATTTCATTCACTAGGGTGGAGTTCGAAGAGGTGTCCGGGCGATCGGGTTCTTATCAAGAGGGGACCGGGAAATCGGGGTCCTTCGGAACGTTGAAGCACCCACGAGGCCACGTCCTGGAATGTCGTCGTGAGACCGGCCTCAGTCCTGAGGTGCGACCGGAAGGTCGGGAACCCCTTCCAGACAAAGCAGAGGAGTCGACCCTCCTGTCCAGATCTAGGAGGGTAGAAGAGGTCTCAGAAGGAAGTGGTGCCGGAAAACTTCGGTGTTCCTCTCGAGGGAGACCGGGATGTCGGGGCGCTTTGTGGGTCGCATCAAGGGTGACAAGTACCGTTTCGAACTCCAATTCCTAAAGTGGGACTT
>NW_011429941.1:0-631 GCF_000754665.1 Bison bison bison
CTATTAAATAGAGTCAGGAGATTGGAAGGGAGAGCTCTCATGCCCGGAGACAATGGCAAAGCACAACAAAAGAAAGGACTCCTGTCCTGGGCAATAAATTCAGCCAATAAAAAGCCAGACTAGTTGTTTACTCCCAACTGCTTTTTCCCCTCTATAAAAGAGTGCTCCTTCTCTTGCCCAGTGGTATTTGTATGTGGCTCATCATAATTGCAGATCTTGAATTTACAATTCTCTGCTGATCCTGAATAAATCTGTCTTTGCTGGAGAAATATCTGGCAGTCAGTTTGTTTTAGGTCAGGAAGTCCCAATTTTTTATTTTTAAATTAAATCCACACTGAGACCCATCAACAAGATTGGCAAAAAAATTAATTATTGTCAAGAACCATTCTCCCCCACTGCCCAGTGTGGTATAACAATATCCAGCATTGAATCCCAGAAAAAGAAGAAATGAGCTAATTCTAACTCTCAGTCCATTGAGATCACCCCTATTAATAATTCTAAGTCCCAGTACCCATATGAAAGTGTGGAGCTCTGCAGCACGCCCATTACTACACGAGGAGAAACATAAGAAACTGCCCAAAGCTCCTAAAGCTTAGTGCCCAAGTGCCATAAGGTGGTGCCCTGCAATACC
>NW_011429942.1:0-531 GCF_000754665.1 Bison bison bison
AATCCTTGCATCCCTGGGATAAAGCCCACTTGGTCATGGTGTATGATCTTTTTAATGTGTTGTTGGATTCTGATTGCTAGAATTTTGTTTAGGATTTTTGCAATCTATGTTCATCAGTGATATTGGCCTGTAGTTTTCTTTTTTTGTGGCATCTTTGTCAGGTTTTGGTATTAGGGTGATGGTGGCCTCATAGAATGAGTTTAGAAGTTTACCTTCCTCTGCAATTTTCTAGAAGAGTTTGAGTAGGATAGGTGTTAGCTCTTCTCTAAATTTTGGTAGAATTCAACTGTGAAGCCGTCTGGACCTGGGCTTTTGTTTGCTGGAAGATTTTTGATTACAGTTTCAATTTCCATGCTTGTGATGGGTCTGTTAAGGTTTCTATTTCTTCCTGGTCGAGTTTTGGAAAGTTGTACTTTTCTAAGAATTTGTCCATTTCTTCCTCGTTGTCCATTTTATTGGCATATAATTGTTGATAATAGTCTCTTATGATCCTTTGTATTTCTATGTTGTCTGTTGTGATCTCTCCACTGT
>NW_011429943.1:0-565 GCF_000754665.1 Bison bison bison
GGAACTCAAAAGCCTCTTGATGAAAGTTGTAAAGTGGAGAGTGAAAAAGTTGGCTTAAAGCTCCACATTCAGAAAACAAAGATCATGGCATCCGGTCCCATCACTTCATGGGAAATAGATGGGGAAACAGTGGAAACAGTGTCAGACTTTATTTTTCTGGGCTCCAAAATCATTGCAGATGGTGACTGCAGCCATGAAATTAAAAGACGCTTACTCCTTGGAAGGAAAGTTATGACCAACCTAGATAGCATATTCAAAAGCAGAGACGTTACTTTGCCAACAAAGGTTTCGTCTAGTCAAGGCTACTGGTTTTCCTGTGGTCATGTATGGATGTAAGAGTTGGACTGTGAAGAAGGCTGAGCACCAAAGAATTGATGACTTTTGAACTGTGGTGTTGGAGAAGACTCTTGAGAGTCCCTTGGACTGCAAGGAGATCCAACCAGTCCATTCTGAAGATCAGCCCTGGGGTTTCTTTGGAAGGATGATGCTAAAGCTGAAACTCCAGTACTTGGCCACTCATGCGAAGAGCTGACTTCATTGGAAAACTCTGATGACAGGAGGGATT
>NW_011429944.1:0-515 GCF_000754665.1 Bison bison bison
GCCTCTTCTAAGTCATTCCTGGTCAAAACTGTGTCCCTATTGCTAGCCTACCACATCAACATTCTGAGTGAGGTCCCCTGTTCTTTCTACCTGTGTAGTTTTCTGTGTGCACCTGTCTACCTGTGCCTCCAAGCAATATCTCCCTTTAGCAGGAAAAGACCTGTGCCTCCAAGCACTATCTCCCTTTAGCAGGAAAAGGCCAAAGAGATGCCTGAGCCTCCAAGGGCCCCCAGAGTCTGTGAGAGACCTGGATGTGATCCAATGTTGTGAAGAAGGTGCCCATAGATAGAGGGTCTCTTCTGAAACAAGGCATGAAGCCCGAGACCATAATGGTAAGGTGGCATTCCTACAGGTGGTCCCTTCTGTTTATTCCTACCCAGACCCATGGAGTCCCCAAACAGATGATGATCTGGGAAACCTGCCCTTTCTGGGCCCACAGCTCATGCCTCCTTGGACAGAAAGCAGCTTTTCTATCTCAAAAAACACCAAGAGGGCTTGATTCCACCCAGGCCTCA
>NW_011429945.1:0-679 GCF_000754665.1 Bison bison bison
TTGTTTCCTCAACCTTAGAGTGGAGAAGTACCACCTAAGTCACAGAGCTTTTATATGAACTGGAAATACCCTCTGTAGCATTGTAATGTTTAATTGAGATGCAGAATGTAATTGAGATGCAGAAGATGCAGTTTCAATCCCTGGGTCAGAAGATTCCCTGGAGTAGATAATAGCAACCCACTCCAGTATTCTTGCCTGGAAAATTCATTCTTGCCTGGACAGGGGAGCCTGGCAGGCTACAGTCCGTGGGGTCACAAAGAGTTGGACATGATTGAGCGACTGAGGGGCAAAGTGTTGATAAGCAGTCTACATCCTATATCTAGAACACATTCTCAACCAACATGTATCAAATCAAAATTTGCTTATCTAGGACTAGCAGACAAAGAAAAAGAAGCCTAGTACTGGAAGTAGCGCAATTCTACATTTCCAGTTATATCAGGTCAAGTTGCTTCTGTAGTTAGAAGAATCATCCTCCTTGATATTCTCTTCTTTTTCTTATTTTTTTATTTTGACCACTAATGAAAGAGCATTTTCAAAACATCAGATTACACGGGGGCAATAAACCTGTCTCTTCAAAAAATAAATAAGTATATTAATAAATTAACTAAGTGCAAATATATCTGATTTCCTGCCAAGCCAGTATATGTGGCTAATCAAGAAAGAGATTAAGAATGCCCTG
>NW_011429946.1:0-871 GCF_000754665.1 Bison bison bison
GCCACTATTAAAAACCTTCACTTCTTTCCTTAAGACGCTGCAACCCTTCTTCTCCCAAATCTATACTGAACAATTCCTCTCATACATATTTCAAAGTTTTGCTTTTCATTTGCACTACTGCTCTTTTTGTGGGCAGCTGCAGCTTTAAATGTCTCTAATTCTAGAGATTTAGAGGTTAAAAAATGCTTGAGGCCAACACTGCTCTTCCCTGTGAAAGAAGGTAAAGATGCAGTAAGAACTGTTTCCTAGCACATGTCTCCTGAAGAAAATAAAAGTCAACAGCAGTCTAACATCAACAAACTAACATGCTCAGAATAAGTTTTCAGTATGAAATCTCACAGTTTTACTAACACTTATGAAATTTAAGTCGGGGAGAGAGATGTTTTGCCTGTCAAGTGGGCAACAGAGGACTTACAGTGAGTTTAAAACCCCCTCTCTTTGCCCAGTGATGACACGCTCACAACACTGTACTATACAAACAAAGAACGTGCACTTTACATTTAGCTTCCCCGGAGAAGGCAATGGCACCCCACTCCAGTACTCTTGCCTGGAGAATCCCATGGACTGAGGAGCCTGGTGCACTGCAGTCCATGGGATCGCCAAGAGTCGGACACGACTGAACGACTTCACTTTCACTTTTCACTTTTACGCATTGGAGAAGGAAATGGCAACCCACTCCAGTGTTCTTTCCTGGAGAATCCCAGGAATGCGGTAGCCTTGTGGGCTGCTGTCTATGGGGTCGCATAGAGTCGGACACAACTGAAGCGACTTGGTGGCAGCAGCAACAAGTCTCCCTACTTCAAATATCTCAATCGTGGCTGGGATCTCTCTAGAAAAATCCACCTGAATGTTCAAAGCACAAAATAAAGGT
>NW_011429947.1:0-590 GCF_000754665.1 Bison bison bison
AGTAGGAAGCAGCCCTGGCGGGGGAGGGGAGAGCACAGAAGATGTGGGACACTCATCATGCGATTACACAGAGTCACTGGCAAGACCGGGATGAACGTGTGGGTACCGAGAGGCTCACCGTGTTCTCCTGCCTTTGTCGTAACTGTAAAGTCAAGTCACTCAGCATTTGACTGAGAGTTGCCCGCACAGCAGTGTTTATACTACGCTGGTGACAGCTACATATGTATGTTTCAATGCACACCTGGTAAAGAAATAAGATAGCAACATACACACTCTGTAGATATCAGTTCATTACCAACATGCTTTGGAAGTAATTGGAGGGGATGTTAAATCCCTCTTAAATAGAAAGTCAGCCTGATTGAGGACTAGTTATCAATGAGTGCTATTAAATATTTTAAGTCCCTGGGAATTTGTTTTAATCATAGAGGAAAAGTAATCTTTCTCTAAAGACAATCACTCTTCAAAGCTTACTATTCTGAGCATCACAGAAGAATGCAAATAAGTGATTTTTAGATAAAAAAAAACAGTTCTATCCAAAACAAACTCAGGTGGCTGGAAATTAATCAGGAAAAATTCTCTCCATGGCAAAA
>NW_011429948.1:0-714 GCF_000754665.1 Bison bison bison
TGCAGCTGGAGTCAGTGCCCTGGCCACCCACCCCCAGGAGGGGCTGGGGCTGCGGGAGCCCAAGAGTTGGGACGTGGGGCGGGGGCTAAAGGAGAGGGAAGGCAAAGAGCCTACAGCACCCGGTATGCCCAGGCGGTCTCCCACCCAAGTACTAACCAGGCCCGACCCTGCTTAGCTTCCGAGATCAAATGAGATAGGGCGCGTTCAGGGTGCTATGGCCTTAGACTGAGGCTACTGCCGCCCGGCGCCCTAAGAGCCCTGCGCTGCACCTCCGTTTCGCTCTGACCTGCCGGTCAGCCATTCCGTCTACAAGTAATTTTACTCCCTCCCCTTTCTCTCCCTGCTTTCTGAGAGTCTCTCTCCTTCCATACTTGATGGTGTAATGAATGGATGCCTTAGATCATTTTCCCTCTAACTATTTTTTTTCTCTTTTATTTTTACATTGATTTCTATGAATTCATCTTCAAGTTTTATGGATTATTTCTGCTAGCATCTCAAATGTGCTGTTTGAACCTATCAATTTTTCATTTCAAATTATTTAGTTTCAAAATCCAGAATTTATGTTAGTTTCCTTTAAAAAAAATAATTTGTAGCTCTTCATTGTAGTCTCTGTTTTGTTGACTTCGTATCATACTGTCTATCTAATTCTTCAAACATGGTTCCATTATTTCATTTTGTAGTTATCATTATTTTGATATTTTATCTTTTGACCTT
>NW_011429949.1:0-578 GCF_000754665.1 Bison bison bison
CTTCCTGTAAGAATCTTGTATTTTAATTTGAAAGTCATTTTATTTGCATAATCGTGTATTTAAACTGCTATATAAAAACATCCACCACACATTAGGGGAGAAGAGCAGAAACTGTGAATTCTAGGTTAATGCAGCACATTGACATGAATCCAGGAACTCACACAAAGCTGGTGGAGAACCTCATCAAGTGATGCGTCTGTATATATACAACCTTAAAAAAAAATAGAAAAAAAAAGATCAACTCAGCACTTCATCTGGTCTGGAGACTTGTGTTTAGAAACTGCAGCTTGTTTGTGAATTGCTGTTTTGATTATACAGAGTTCCTGATTCCCAGTGGAAAAGACTTGAGGCACTGACGTGCATCTCTGCCCTGAGAGCAGGGGAGGTAAGGGTTGTCAACTTGAGGTATCTCTTCACAGGAAAGAGAGTGGCCACCAGGGCCCCTTCAGAATGTTAGAGTAAATAAGTGAAATCAAGCGTGAATGATCAGGGCCAGTTTGTAAGACTCAACGCTAAGTTATTCTAAGTTTGAGAATATTCAAAAGAGGAAACGTAGAACCTTTTGGCTGAGATGTTCA
>NW_011429950.1:0-698 GCF_000754665.1 Bison bison bison
CAGTTCATGCGCAGTCACGTGATCAGTGCATGATAGCCACGTGATCAGTGCATGCTCAGTCACGTGATCTGTGCTTGATCAGCCACGTGATCAGTGCCTGCAGAGTCACGTGATCAGAGCCTGCTGACCTGCGTTATTCCTGCCGGCTCATCTCTATGACAATTGCCAGCTGACGTGCGTGATTCCTGTCGGCTCATCTGCTTGACAATTGCCAGATAAGCTGCGTGATTCCTGCCTGGTCACCTGCTTGATTATTGCCAGTTGAGCAGCATGATTCGTCAATGCTGAGCTCCATGCTTATTGCCTGCTGATTGCACGGTTCGTGTCTGATCAGCTCTTTGAGTATTGCCTCCTGAGGTCCCTGTTCGGGCGCCACCTGCTTATGACCAGCCCCAACTGATCCAGGGTATTGGAAGGGTGATGGCCTAGGCGACTATTTATATGCTCTTCAGAGATGTCAAGAATAATAGTATGAGTATAGCTCAGTAGGAAAATTCGGTGGAGAAAAGAGACTGAGTAGCTTGGTTTACGCGGGAGACCAATAAAACTTCAAGACAAGAGGTTTGCACCACTTACTTAGGCCGCAGGCACACTCTGGAAGAGCGGAAGGTGCCTCACCCTAGACACCTTCTCGAGTGGGTCTTAGCAGCCCAGGCATAATGAGTAAGCCTGGTGGGTTCCGAGCTCCAGATGGAGCC
>NW_011429951.1:0-559 GCF_000754665.1 Bison bison bison
GTTAAGTTCAGCAGTGTGTAAGAGAAGGAACACATACGCACTTGCATTTCCCTAAGTAGCCCTGGTTCCCCCTACGATAAATCATGCCTGAGTCAGGAGCTACATTTTGTCAGAAACCTAGAGAATCTGTGAACAATTTTAAAGAAAAGCTAAGCAGACTGGGGTGTGGGTTCTGCTGACATTCCTGGGGAAGGAATAGAAGCATCCACCAAAGATCATAGAGAAACACTGCCTGTGGCAAAGGAAGAGGATGAGACAGTGGTATACCAAGCTGAGGACCTGTGACCAAGCTTGAGTCTTAGGATTTTGCTCCTGTGCTGCAGACAGTGATACACTTTAATGACTTCATTTCCAAACATCATCACTAAGTAAAGAGAAGGATTCAAAATCACCTCTACTTTGGTATATTTGTTCCATTTCAAAGAGTAACTCTGACTCCACCCACTTGTTGCCCAGTCTTCTCCCATCTCAGCAAAGAGGACCCACTGTTGAAGCCAGCAGTGTGGGGTCAGTCTAGAGCCCACCTCCTAACCTGATCTTCAAATCCAATCAATCGAAG
>NW_011429952.1:0-707 GCF_000754665.1 Bison bison bison
TGAAGCTGTAGGGGCAGAGCCAGTATACACAGAAATTTCTTTAAAGTGGAAAATACATGAGTGAAACATATATCGTGGTAAAAAGGATCCTGTTAACCACAAAATACAAATATGGCAAGCAGTGATGTTAGTTGTTTTCCTAGGCAAGAATCTGGAATCATTAAACTTCTTAATTATCTTAACTGACTAGGAACACACAACTCCAAAGCACAGAAATGCACAATCTCATTTTCGTATCCTGATTTTCCAGACGGTACACTGATGACAGACAACTACAGTAGATTTTTAACCTCCCCATTCAAGTGAATACCCAGTGACTATTCTCCATGGTTAAAGCAGATGTACAATATTGTTTCACAGGTCAAAAATAGGGTGTCTAGCATAAAGTTCAAGCAAAATTATATCTAGCTAGAACGTTCACTAATGCTTAAATAGGTGAAAAGGTCTTCCATCACTATGAAAAACAATACTAAACATTTTATTTCCGAAGAGAAGGAATTTTTGTTTGTTTGTTTGTTTGCAGTAACTTTAAACTTTATTCCATCACTCCAACATTGGATACACAGACTAGGGGCTCTACTACCGCCACCACCAGTCCCTAGCTTACTGGACCTAAATATTTCAAAGAGAGGGATCTCTAATGAACCACAAGAGGTTCCTGTCTCCCAAACATAAGAACGTTTGTCCAGGTCCTCTGATAGATATAT
>NW_011429953.1:0-750 GCF_000754665.1 Bison bison bison
GCCTCAACCCAAGACGAGGCCTGACTCTCCTGTCCCCAGTCTGCAGGGACCCTGCGATCGGCGTCTGAAATCAGAGGAACCCTGAGGTTCCTGCCTCAACTGGAGATGAGGCCCTCTTCCAATGCACCAAACCCAGGGGAGTCCCGAGAGGCCCCTCCCACCTCCAGTTTCCCTGACTTCTCAGAGCCACCATGAGAAGCCCCCTGAGGTCACCTGCACAAGTCGAGGGAACCCAGGGTTTCCTGCCTCAACCCGAGAAAGACCTCGAGAGACCTTCTTCAATACATCTCGAGGCCAGATTCCCCTACCATGACTCGAGAGCAATGACGTGCTCCCCCTGCCACTCGCATGAAGACCCGATTCCCTGGCGCCCCAGAGAGGCTCACTGAGCTCGCCGTCGTACCTCGTGAGAAACCGCACCCTGGGGCCGCCTCTCGAGAACCACCCCGAGACTCCATCGTCATCGCGGAGATGAGGGCCTTCGTCTCCTGCATGGCCTAGAGGCCAATCTCGCGACCTCTCTCCAAACGCCTCAGGAGGCTTGACTCCCTTTAGTCCACCCAGTGAGCTCCAAGAGGTACCCGTCGCCACTCGAGAGCAGAGCGGGGTTCTTTGCTTCCACTCGAGATGAATGCCTGTCTCCCCGGGTGCGTCTGGAATGCAACCCCGAGATCCCGGTCGCCCCTGGAGAGGAGCATTGGCTTCTGGACACAAGCCTAGATGAGGTCTATCGGCCCTGCAGTCACTCGA
>NW_011429954.1:0-596 GCF_000754665.1 Bison bison bison
AATAATTCGAGCTTTCCTAATAGCCCAATACATGTTCTTTTTGTTATATGTTCGTTGGGCTCTTGAAAATAATATGTATCAGTGGGAATGCAGTGTTCCGTGTGTATCAGTTACATCAGGTATGTCACTCATGTAATTCAGCTTCCAGTAGCCACGTTGAGTAAAAGCAGAAGTAGGTGAAATTACCTGTAATATATTTTATTTTACACACCCAAATATTATCATTTCAGTGTGTAATCAACATGATAAAACCTAATGCAATAGTTCACGTTCTTTTTTCATGCTAAGTCTTTAAAATCCAGCATGTGTTTCAGGCTTGCAGCGCATCTCATTGTAGAGCCAGCCACATTTCAGGTACTTCATGGTTGCAGGTGACTACGTACCAGGGAGCCCAGTTCCAGGAGAGATGTGTCTTTAACGTCTCCCACTGGGATTATGAACTCGGCTGTTACTCCTTTTTCTATTTCTGTCAGTTTTTATGTATTGATATTTTGAGGTTTATGTTATTAGGTACATTTCAAGTTTAGAATCCTCATCTTCTCGCTAGACTGAACTTGATTAGTATGAATGTTCTTTTTATGCTAGTAATGCTTCTT
>NW_011429955.1:0-614 GCF_000754665.1 Bison bison bison
GATTCCTGTCGGCTCATCTGCTTGCAATTGCCAGCTGAGCTGCGTGATTCCTGCCTGGTCACGTGCTTGATTATTGCCAGTTGAGCAGCATGATTCGTCACTGCTGAGCTCCATGCTTATTGCCTGCTGATTGCGTGGTTCGTGTCTGCTCAGCTCTTTGAGTATTGCCTCCTGAGGTCCCTGTTCGGTCGCCACCTGCCGGGGACCAGCCCCAACTGATCCAGGGTATTCGAAGGAGAGATGGCCTAGGCGACTATTTATATGCTAATCAGAGATGTCAAGAATAATAGTATGAGGAGAGCTCAGTAGGAAAATTCAGTGGACAAAAGAGACTGAGTAGCTTGGTTTACGCGGAAGACCAACCAAACTTCAAGACAAAAAGTTTGCACCACTTACGTAGGACGCAGGCGCCCTCTCGGATAGCGAAAGGTGCCTCACCCTAGACAGCTTCTCGAGTGGGTCTTAGCAGGCCAGGCATAATTAGTAAGCCTGATGGATTCCATGCTCCAGATGGAGACTCAGCTGGAAGTTAAAGGGAAGAATGACAAGGAACTTTATGAATTGGAGCTGTAAGTTAACTCTTTGACAGAGAGAGCGAGATGGTGGTGGGGGAC
>NW_011429956.1:0-902 GCF_000754665.1 Bison bison bison
ACCCTGGAGAGGAGGCCCTTGCAATGACAGGCCTTCCCAGGGTAAGGTGCAGGAGTGTAGGCCCAGGCAATCTTAAACTCGGTGAGCAACAGGAGGCTGGGGGATGGCAGCACCCACGGAAGGATGATTCTGACAAATATACTTAATTCACCCTGCGTCTAGTAGTATCATCTAGGCCTCTTGCACTGCAACCACAGTTAAATTGAAGGAGACTTGATTCACTCACGGACACACCGAGTCCCCAAGCCCCCAGTCTCAGCAGGTCATCTGCCACATGCATGACCCAGAATCTGGCTCCACAGACAGCTTGCATGTGCCTGAGTCATCCCCATTTGGGAAAGGACAGTGTCCCGGCCACTACATGGCTGTCACTACAGGGCCCACCTCCAGACCCCTTCACCACATGTGTTTCTGCCAGTTACTCCTCATGGCAGAAACTTCCTCCTAGGGTAATACTTCACAGGATCGTCCACACGTCTTTGTCAATGATCTGCTGGAGGCACAAGCAAGATCAGTCCGGGGCTGACCAGGCCCGCAACCACCCGTGAGCATCCAGAACTCCAACATCAATCGTCACCTGTATGCAAGCCCAAAGCAACCGCACCTCAGCAATCCTGTTCGATTCTGGGCAGTAGTCGCCTGACAACCAGCTGAGAAATTTAAGGCTCCTGATTTCTAGCCTGTGGCTTGTGCTCCTCATTCATAGTCCCAGAACCAGTGGACTGGAGTGGAATATCGTGCCCTATAACCTCCAGAAAGAGAACACAAGGGTGGATTCTGCAGGTGGATCATTCACCTCCTTACACACCTACACTCACCACCCTGGAGCCACATTTTACCAATGATGTCAAGGTAATACTCCTTAACGATCATCGTGTTCCAGAAGTAGGAGTTGTCCCAAA
>NW_011429957.1:0-652 GCF_000754665.1 Bison bison bison
TTCTGACATGGATAACACTGAAACTAAGAATGGCAACTCTTTATACAAGTAATCTTGAAACTGTTAAAGAAGCTACTGTTAATTTAGATACTTGGGTGAAGGTGAAAAAAAACAACTGAACACTTATCCTATAAATATGATTAAAAATGTTCTGGATCCTCATCATGAGGCTGTGGGATGACCTATGGGAGAGGCTATAGCGGTGGATGGTAGTGGGTCTCCACCTTCTGCGCAGATCATATTTTCTGCCGTTGACAAGGAAGAGGAGGGACACTGTGCTCTACCTCCTGAGGAGTGAGAGGGCTTACAGGACGCTGCGGCCGGGCGCCCTGGCGAGCCCCCTCTCCCTCTACACAAACCTTTAAAAATTTATCCAACAATTTCTCATTTAAGGCGACTACTCCACCTCCGCTTGCACCTCCCAGGGCCTAAGAATTCCCCAGTTTACCTCCAAAGCCTCCCAGAGCATTGCCTAAGGTTGAAAAAGATTAAAAAGTTTTCTTTTAAAACAAAGGAGACTTTTAAAAAATACACAATATACAGAGCCTGCTCCTTGCAGAAAACCCCCTCTGGGGGGGCCTCACCCAAGCAAAAAAAGAGAGAAAAATAAAAAGAAAAAACAAAAAAAGTAGAAAAAGAAAAAAGGAAAGAA
>NW_011429958.1:0-600 GCF_000754665.1 Bison bison bison
TGGTGAAAACTTGAAAGCATTTCCCCTAAAGTCAGGAACAAGACAATGGTGCCCACTTTCACCACTACTATTCAAGGTAGTTTTGGAAGTTTTGGCCATAGCAATCAGAGCAGAAAAAAGAAATAAAAGGAATCCAAATTGGAAAAGAAGAAGTAAAACTCTCACTGTTTGCAGATGACATGATCCTCTACATAGAAAACCCTAAAGATTCCACCAGAAAATTACTAGAGCTAATAAATTAATATAGTAAAGTTGCAGGATAGAAAATCAACACACAGAAATCCCTTGCATTCCTATACACTAATAATGAGAAAACTGAAAGAGAAATTAAGGAAATGATTCCATTCACCACTGCAATGAAAACAATAAAATACTTAGGAATATATCTACCTAAAGAAACTAAAGACCTATATATAGAAAATTATAAAACACTGGTGAAAGAAATCAAAGAGGACACTAATAGATGGAGAAATATACCATGTTCATGGATCGGAAGAATCAATACAGTGAAAATGAGTATACTACCCAAAGCAATCTATAGATTCAATGCAATCCCTATGAAGCTACCAACGGTATTTTTCACAGAGCTAGAAGAAATAA
>NW_011429959.1:0-564 GCF_000754665.1 Bison bison bison
TTCCAAGGCAAACCATTCAATATCACAGTAATCCAAGTCTATGCCCCAACCAGTAATGCTGCAGAAGCTGAAGTTGAACGGTTCTATGAAGACCTACAAGACCTTTTAGAACTAACACCCAAAAAGATGTCCTTTTCTATTATAGGGGACGTGGAATGCAAAAGTAAGGAAGTCAAGAAACAACCTGAAGTAACAAGGCAAATTTAGGCCTTGGAATACGGAATGAAGCAGGGCAAACACTAATAGAGTTTTGCTAAGAAAATAGCATTGGTCATAACAAACACCCTCTTCCAACAACACAAGAGAAGACTCTACATATGGACATCACCAGATGGTCAACACTGAAATCATATTGATTATATCTTTGCAGCCAAAGATGGAGAAGCTCTATACAGTCAGCAAAAACAAGACCAGGAGCTGACTGTGGCTCACATCATGAACTCCTTATTACCAAATTCAGACTTAAACTGAAGAAAGTAGGGAAAACCACTAGACCATTCAGGTATGACCTAAATCAAATCCCTTATGATTATACAGTGGAAGTGAGAAATAGATTTAAGGGCC
>NW_011429960.1:0-635 GCF_000754665.1 Bison bison bison
GAGGTGTCCGGGCATCGGGTTCTTACCTAGAGGGGACCGGGAAATCGGGGTGCTTCGCAATGTGGAAGCACCCGCGAGGCCACGTCTGGAATGTCGTCGTGAGACCGGCCTCATCCTGAGGTGCGACCGGAAGGTCGGGAACCCCTTCCAGACAAAGCAGGGGAGTCGACCCTCCTGTCGAGATCAGGAGGGTAGAAGGGGCTCAGAGGAAGTGGTGCCGGAAAACCTCGGTGTTCCTCTCCAGGGAGACAGGGATGCCGGGGAACTTTGTGGGGCGCATCAATGGTGCCAAGTACCGTTTCGACCTCCAATTCCTAACGTGGGACTTCTCCTGAGACGCTGTAGCGGGACAGGGCTTCATCTTGCGATGACGGGGGAACCACGTGGTTTTTCTCGAGTTGCGGCGGGATTCTCGAGTTACGACGGGGAATTCGGGATGCCTCTTTTGTGGGCCCAGGGAAGTCCAATCTTCCATTCGAGTTGCGAAGGCAAGCTGGGGATTGCTCTCGAGTGACTGCAGGGCCAATAGACCTCATCTAGGCTTGTGTCCAGAAGCCAATGTTCCTCTCCAGGGGCGACCGGGATCTCGGGGTTGCATTCCAGACGCACCCGGGGAGACAGGCATTCATCTCGAG
>NW_011429961.1:0-692 GCF_000754665.1 Bison bison bison
GCGCTCCTGGGTCCCCAAGGATCGGTCATCCAGTGGGCGCGGCGGAGGGGTGCGGACCACAGGTCAGGGAACTGGGACTGCGTGGAGCAGGGAACCACGTAGTCCGCCCTCTGTCGGCACAACCTGGCGGTCGCAGAAAGGCCTCGCCTTTGGGCTCAAGGCCTTTACCGCTCCACCCCTTTGCTGAAAGGTCAGAGCCGCGCGGTTTTCCCAAGCAGCCTAGTGTCCGCTGCAAGTCCAAGGGCCAGAACCCTGAACTCTGGCCGGCTGGCCCAGCCCTGCTTCTGGCACTTTGGAGGCCAGCGGGCCCTTGACCACCTGCTGGGATGGGAAAGGGAAGGGTCCACGAATTGCACCCTAGAAACTTAGTAGGGTGCGATGGGTTTCAAAACCCGGTGGCCGCCCAGGCAGAAACAAGGGAGGAGGGCACCCTGCTGCCCTTTCATGGCAGCATCTGTGGCTGTCCTGCTGAGGGGGCCTTTCCATGGGGACCGTGTGCAGTACAAGTTTGGTGTTTTGGAACCGAATAATTAGAACGTGTAAAAATTGCAAATGATGTGGTGGTTTGATTCAAACAAAACAAAACAAAACAAAACAAAAACCAAGCTCCAAGTTTTTTGCAAATTTAGGTCTTAATATTGAAGGCCTGTATTCCTTCCACTGTGGCATTGTACGAAGAAAGGTGCGGGTTT
>NW_011429962.1:0-575 GCF_000754665.1 Bison bison bison
GAGAAACCTATGTGCAGGTCAGGAAGCAACAGTTCGAACTGGACATGGAACAACAGACTGGTTCCAAATAGGAAAAGGAGTACATCAAGGCTGTATATTGTCACCCTGCTTACTTAACTTATATGCAGAGTACATCATGAGAAACACTGGTCTGGAAGAAGCACAAGCTGGAGTCAAGATTGCTGGGAGAAATATCAATAACCTCAAATATGCAGAAAGACTCTGTAGGTACTGCTTATTACCATGGAGCACCCTCTCATGCACTCAAGCACAAGCCTGGCTATAGGTCACGGTCAGTCTCTGGCACTGTCAAGTATTACTGTTTTTTCTTTTTCCTCCTCGAGGAGGCATAGAGAAATGCATGTGTGTGAGGATAACGTGTCGGGATGGCCTAAAAGTCTGAGAGACAAATGTTAATGTTGTGGAAAGGCATGGAAATATGTGTGCATCATGCAGGATAGCTGGATTTAGATTCAGAAAATGATGTAAATTGTTTCATGAAATTAGACCTGTGAAGAATACCTCCTCCAGCAGGGCTAAGTCTCTGCGTCAGAGGAGCTAGATTCGGCTCTGTC
>NW_011429963.1:0-811 GCF_000754665.1 Bison bison bison
GTGGTAAACCAGGGTTGAGATGCAGGAAGAATTTCAGGCAGGGAAAATAGCATCTTGGAAGGCTACATGACAAGGGAACCTTAGTACATTCAAGAAATGAAAAATGCCCTATGGGATGGAACCAAAAGAGTGCAGAGGGCATTCCAGTGAAAAGAAATCAGAGAAGAAAGTGGGGACCAAGCAATGAAGGGATTTGGTCATATCTTCACTATGATGGGAAAATACAAGAGCAGTTGGAGCAGGGAGGTGATAGAATTGCATCTGCATTTCCAAAAGGTCATCTTGCTCCACATCACTCATGACTGGACAGACTCAACTCCAAACTACAACGAGGTTCCACTTCACATTAGTCAGAATGGTCCTCATGGAAAAGTCTGTAGATAACAAATGCTGGAGAGGATGTGGAGAAAAGGGAACTACGCCTCCACCGTTAGTAGGAATGTGAGTTGGTAGAGCCACTATGGAAAAGAGTATAGAGGTTCCTGAAGGAACTAAAACTAGAAGTACCATATGATTCAGCAGTCCCACTCCCAGGCATATATCCACCAAAAGTATAACTGAACAAGATACATGCACCGTCTATGCACATATATCTGTGTGTGCGTGCGGGTGCGCCCGAGCACAGGCGTTCGCCTGCGAGGATGGGGGTGGGGTGGGGGTGGGGCTGGGGGTAGGGCTGGGGCTGGGGCTGGGGCTGGAGCTGGTGCAGCCCCCCCAGGATTGCCTGAGGCACGCCAAGGGAGCCCCAGACAGAGACCCGCGGGACGGTTGTCTGGTTTCCTGGAAGCCAAATGCGGAGGGGCTTGCGGGC
>NW_011429964.1:0-560 GCF_000754665.1 Bison bison bison
TCACTGATTTAAAACGACGGAGGCTGCCTAAGCTCCCCCTGTCCTCCCTGCTCTCAGTCTCCTCGGCCCGCTGCTCCGTGTTCTCCTTCTCTTCTTCGATCAACCTAAAATAGAATAAAATACGTCACCTGCCTTTGTCAGCAGAGGAACCTGTCTGGACAATAAATTTGGGCTGGCATTCTGTGTCATGATTAGCAAATTCCAGAAACAGTTGCTCAATGAACATCTCAGCCAAAAGGTTCTACGTTTCCTCTTTTGAATATTCTCAAACTTAGAATAACTTAGCGTTGAGTCTTACAAACTGGCCCTGATCATTCACGCTTGATTTCACTTATTTACTCTAACATTCTGAAGGGGCCCTGGTGGCCACTCTCTTTCCTGTGAAGAGATACCTCAAGTTGACAACCCTTACCTCCCCCGCTCTCAGGGCAGAGATGCACGTCAGTGCCTCAAGTCTTTTCCACTGGGAATCAGGAACTCTGTATAATCAAAACAGCAATTCACAAACAAGCTGCAGTTTCTAAACACAAGTCTCCAGACCAGATGAAGTGCTGAGTTGA
>NW_011429965.1:0-565 GCF_000754665.1 Bison bison bison
ACTTGAGAGTCTAGTGGACTACAAGGAGATCAAACCAGGCAATCCTAAAGTAAATCAGTCCTGCATATTCATTGGAAGGACTGACGCTGAAGCTACAGTTCCAATACTTCGGCTACCTGATGCGAAGAACTGACCCATTGGAAAAGAGCTTAATGGGGGAAATATTGAAGGCAGGAGAAGGGGACAGCAGAGGATGAAATGGTTGGATGGCATCACCTACTCAATGGACTTGAGTTTGAGCAAGCTCCTGGAGTTGATGGTGGACAAAGAAGCCTGGCATGCTTCAGTCTATCGGGTCACAAAGAGTAGAACACAACTGAGTGACTGAACACTTGAGATATTGCACAAGTAGACCCTGATCCATATCTAAAACTGACTTAGATGACAAGGTCCTGAACTACAAGTTAATGTTATAATGCATAAATTATTTGAAAGCATTGGCAGGAAAAAGCATTTTGGACATACAAGTATGTAAACAATTTTGTGGCCATGTGTGTACCACGTGGTTTTAAAGGATGTCCACAAGTCCTTTCTTTCAAGGGTGGATATTTATACTCCCCTTCAC
>NW_011429966.1:0-504 GCF_000754665.1 Bison bison bison
ACACACACCAACGTAAACCCTTTGCAGACAGCAGTGACGGTCATCACCATAGTAAGTGTTTAGTCTGGGGACAACCTGCCCTGGGCTCCAATAAGCGAGCAAACCTGGTTCTCTTCCTCTGCCCCCACACCATTCACTCATAATGGCAGCTCAGGTGCTTTCGTGCCCTGCCTGCCTGTCTGGCTCATCCATGAGCTTTGACCACCTCCAGGAAAGGACTCTGCCTTCTCTTCTCTATGCACCATGAATCTGCACACAGTGGGCCTTCAGAACCTCAGGAGACTCACCCCACCCCACTATAGCCAGACCCTCCCGGGCATTAAAACAGCTGTGGAGTCACTTTGGCCCAAGTCCTACTTACGGATCCCTGGAGCCCACTACAGCCTCTACAGCATGATTAATCAGGCCCTTTACACACAGATTCCTGCCTGTCAGATCTGAGCTTTGGATTCATGGTCAGCTCTGTCCCTCCGTGGCACCCAGGTGGGTCACAATGCAGACAAA
>NW_011429967.1:0-617 GCF_000754665.1 Bison bison bison
AAAAGAGGCTGAATAATTCAGCCAGAAGGTAAGAGAAAGAACGACATGGTGAGACCAAGTTTCGGTGAACAAGGCCCGAACTTTATTTTTCAAAGTAGTTTTTATACCTTAAGTTATGCATAGAGGATAATGGGGGAAGGGGTAGAGTCTTGCAGCAAACCAGGCTTTCTTCCTGCAAACTTACCATATGCAAAACTTAGGTGATTTGCATCATCTTCTGGCCCGGAGGCCTGTTAACATTTTAAGACCTTTTCTTCAGAAAACTTATTTTTCTCTAAAGGTGGTTGGTCAGGAACCACCCTCCAAAAAAAGCATTAGATAAAGTTGCATTCCTACAGAGCAAAAGGTGTGTTGGGCCATAAACAAGAAAAAAGAATTAAACTCAAGGGTCCCAGGTTACAAACATTAAAGACTACTACTTACACCAATTATATAATCATACACTGCCAGGGACACAGCAGGTAAGGGATATGGAAACTTAGCAGCAAACAATGGCCCAACAAGTGAAAAACCATTCACCAATACAATTTCTAATCAATCTTTTAACTACTCAAAAGAATCTGTGTTTAGACAGTTTAGAACATCTCCTGCCTCTCACAGTTGGGAGGCTCTGAACA
>NW_011429968.1:0-511 GCF_000754665.1 Bison bison bison
GCAGATGAACGTATCCCAGCAAATATAATGAATGCTTTGTTCTACTTTTCTGATTGCATAACTATCTCTTTCATCTAGGTCAGTACTACCCAAGAGAAATATAACAAGAGCCCCACGTGTAATTTAAAATGTCCTAAAAGGAGAAAATACATGTAGATTACAGTACAATAATATCTTAGGAAACGCAATGGTTAGAGTTAAATGTACTCCTACCAAAATAATAAAGTGTGTTAAACAGAAAAAAAAATTTTGTATTGCTTCAGTTTAAAAATTGATATTAGTTAATATTAGTTTGTTGTATTGGCCATATTTCAAGCACTCAAATAGCTATATGTGAAAACTCTATTGGATAGCTCTAAACCTCTTGAGGGCAGAAACTGTGTTCCATGCAGGTCTCCCTTTGGTTTGTTTCCTAGAATACTTACCAGGCTCCCCAAGACTGGGTTAAGTGCTCCTCTTATGTGCTCCTACAGCCCTCTGCACTAACTTGTCAGGCAGTGCTTACCTCCCA
>NW_011429969.1:0-550 GCF_000754665.1 Bison bison bison
ATTTATCAGGAGGCATATAACATACTCTAGTAGTCCCATGTTTAGAAGAATTTAAAATGTTTTGTTGTGATCTACACAAACAAGTCTTTGACATAGTCAAAAAGGAGTAGATGTTTTTCTGGTGTTCTCTGGCTCTTTTGATAACCCAATGGGTGTTGGTAATTTGATCTCAGGTTCTTCTGACCTTTCTAAATCGAGCTTGAACATCTGGAAGCTCATGGTTCACATTCTGTTGAAGCCTGGCTTTGGGAATTTTGAGCAGTACTTTGCGAATGTGTGAGATGAGTGAAGTTAAGTAGTAGTTTGCACATTCGATGGATTGCCTTTTATTGCGGTTGGAATGAAAACTGAACTTTTCCAGTGGTCTGGCCACAGCTGTGTCTTCCAAATCTGCTGGCATACAGAGGGCAGCACACTCACAACATCATCTTTTAGAATTTGAAAGAGCTCAACTGAATTCCACCACCTCCACGAGCTTTGTTTGTAGTTATGCTTCTAAGGTCCAACTTGACTTTGCATTCCAGGACGTCTGGCTCTAGGTGAGTGATCA
>NW_011429970.1:0-646 GCF_000754665.1 Bison bison bison
TTTGTCAGCTCTAGAAAGCAGAAGACATGACTTTTTAATTTTATACATATGCATTTTTCATAGTTGCAAACAAAATTGTTTAACTTTGGGTTCATTTTTTATTTACTGTGATACTGAATGATACCATTGATATATTTTCTAATTTTTATTTCTGCAGAAATTTATACCAAATCTTTTCCTTTCCAGTTATGGCCTTTTAGTATTCAGAAAAAGTTTTCGAAGCATTCTTGATTATCTGTCATGTGAAATTGACCACTCAGAATGCTTTTTACTAATTCATAAAAATAATAAACATTTATAAGGTTACATGTAACATAGGGTTTTATTTTATTTCTTTCTTAAATTTAATGATTTTCAACCAGAATAGTGCAGTGGACTCAACTATGGAGTCTTAGAAAAAAATACACAGCCTGGACTTCATCTACACCTATTGAGCAATGAGTATTTCTCAGGTTGGAGTCCAAGCATCTATGTTTTTAAAAGCTTCACTTGGTTATCTAAATAATAAGATTTGTGCTTCTCTTTTCCTATACATTATGCTGACAAGTATATTTAAAGCAGGGGGGAGTATTTACTATCAGTTCTTTCAGTCTTAAAAAAAAACAGACTTGTATTCTCTGTTGTTCGTTTCTTGTGTGTAAAGTGA
>NW_011429971.1:0-564 GCF_000754665.1 Bison bison bison
TTACTTTGCCAAGAAAGGTCTGTCTAGTTAAGGTTATGGTTTACTAGGTGACAATAGAATTGTAAGGTTAAATTTCTTGTAACCATTCTCCTGGAATTATATAAAGAAAGGCTTCGCCCTTAGGAGATGAAATATTTAGGGCTAAAGTCTATAACTAAATATCTAGACCTGCCTATAACAAAGTTTAAAATGTTAGAAGGTAAAATGTTCTATGTACAGAAAAATGTACAAAAAGAAAACATTAAAGATTAGTGAGTCTAAGTGAAAAACATATGGGATTTGTGCTCACATTTCAACGTTTCTGTAAGGCCTAAATTTTCATTAAAAGGAAAAATAGTAGGTACTTCAGTCAATTAGTTTACTCTTAGTTTAGTCTGCACTTACTTAAGAGTCAGGTTATTCGGTTACTTTATTAAATATGATCATGCACTAGTGACATTGTAAGCACTGATGGGTCTGAGGTCTTTGGCACGGATGTCTCTATAGTCTATTGTACAAATATTACGATGGTAGGGAATTTTTCAATGTTGGAAAACATCCTTACTCTGCTCTAAACCTTAAATT
>NW_011429972.1:0-599 GCF_000754665.1 Bison bison bison
GGGGGGCTCCAAAATCACTGCAGATGGTGACTGCAGTCATGAAATTAAAAGACACTTACTCTTTGGAAGGAAAGTTTGGACCAACCCAGAGAGCATATTGAAAAATAGAGACATTACTTTGCCAACAAAAGTCCATCAAGTCAAGGCTATGGTTTTTCCAGTGGCCATGTATGGAAATGAGAGCTGGACTGTGAAGAAAGCTGAGAGCCAAAGAATTGATGTTTTTGAACTGTGGTGTTGGAGAAGACTCTTGAGAGTCCCTTGGACTGCAAGGAGATCCAACCAGTCCATCCTAAAAGAGATCAGCCCTGTGTGTTCTTTGGAAGGAATGATGCTAACGCTGAAACTCCAGTACTTTAGCCACCTCATGGGAAGGTTGACTCATTGGAAAAGACTCTGATGCTGGGAGGATTTAGGGCAGGAGGAAAAGGGACGACAGAGGATGAGATGGCTGGATGGCATCACCAACTCGATGGATGTGAGTTTGAATGAGTTCTGGAAGTTGGTGATGGACAGGGAGTCTTGGCCTGCTGCGATTTATGGGGTTCAGAATCGGACATGACTGAGAGACTTAATGAACTGAACTGAACTGAAAAATT
>NW_011429973.1:0-542 GCF_000754665.1 Bison bison bison
CCAAAGCCTGCCTGGCCGCCAGCCCCACCCCCCACTCCCCAGAAAAAAAACGGCTCAAAGAAATCTTTTCCATCTCAGGCGGAAAACTGGAAGATGTCTTGTCTTGTCTGTCTGGATTGATGTATGTGTCAGTGTGAGCCTTGTGATTTTTGATAATAGTGCTCAAGTTCTGAGTTCTTATTTCAATGGTCTCAAGACAAGGCAGCCCTTGCCAACCAAACTGCTTCCAATACAAGAAAACATTGACCTCAGTGAATGTCAGAGTCCCGTGAACTGGGAACTAGTCAATATTAAATATCTAGTAGTTTGGTTTTGCTCTCTACTGTAGGCATGTCTAAGAGTCATCCACATTAAGCACAAAATGTTCATAGGGCCTCGGTTTGTTCTAAGGTAAAAATTGCTATATCGTTATATCTGTCACAAGCTTGTCAACAAGAAAGTACCTCGAAAGAACAGGAAGAAAACGAAAATTAAATGTGATATGAGCTTTTAGATAAACTATGAACACTAATTACACTCTACAATATCTGCCTATGAGAGTC
>NW_011429974.1:0-550 GCF_000754665.1 Bison bison bison
ATATTTCAAACTCTCTAAGTCAATCCTTTGAATCTCCTCTAACTTGAGGAAGATTAAAAAACACATACCACCACAGCTTCACTTTTTTCTTCTTTTGTTTTTAATTATTTTTAAAATTTTAATTTGGTCTGTGCCAGCTCTTAGTTGCAGCACATGGGATCTAATTCTCTGTCTGGGGTCAAACCCAGGTCCCTAGCATTGGGAGTTCAGCGTCTTAGCCACTGTACCACCTGTGAAGTCCCTATTTATTCTAACTCTTTAGTGAATTATCAGTTTTCTCATATATCATTACTGTGCAGAACAGGCTAAGGAAAGTTAAAATGTGGGCTTATAAATGTTTTCAAGTATCTTCAAGCTTATATTGTGGTCTCTCTCCATGTGTTCTCATGTATTGCAGGCTGTCTTCAAAGCCCAAGACAAAAGGGATGTTGCAATTAATATGCTTTAATGTATCTACATCTATATCTATAATTATGTATTGTATTTTTCAGTAGCTCAGTCATGTCCGACTCTTTGTGACCCAATAGACTGCAGAACATCAGTCTTCCCT
>NW_011429975.1:0-804 GCF_000754665.1 Bison bison bison
ACATGTGGCCGGAAAAACCTATTCAGGTAGGCTAGAGGATTTCCAAAGGAGTTTGTAGGTTAAACACTGTCACACCCAGGAATTATTAACTGGAACTGTAAGCTAACTCTTTTTTCAGAGAGAGGTAATGGGGGAGAGCCCCCCCGTAAAGTCAGAGGTTTAGGTGAAAGCACAAGCAGAAAGTAGGCAGACTCTGGTTTTGGGGGTATATGCTCGAGAATTTCCAGGGGGACTCCTGAAGCTCGATCCCGCCTTTGCGTATGCCGAGCCTCCTTCCTCATGACCTTTGTCATGGGCGGAGTTCCTCACTGGCTCCCAGCAGTGATAGAATTCCAGTTGAGCTATTCCAGATCCTGAAAGATGATACTGTGGAAAGTGCTGCACTCAATATGCAATATGCAATATGCACTCAATATGCAATATGCCGGCTCACGGCAGTACGGGAATGTGGCCTCGAGACGTGTTGAGAAGGTCTCTCGAGGTCTTTCTCGGGTTGAGGCGGAAAACCCTGGGGTCCGTCGACTTGTGCAGGTGACCTCAGGGGCTTCTCATGGTGGCTCTGAGAAGTCGGGAAACTGGAGGTGGAGGGGCCTCTCGGGACTCCACTCGGGTTTGGTGCATTGGAAGAGGGCCTCATCTCCAGTTGAGGCAGGAACCTCAGGGTTCCTCTGACTTCAGACTCCGATCGCAAGGTCCCTGCAGACTTGGGACAGGAGAGTCAGGCCTCGTCTTGGGTTGAGGCATGGAACTCCGCTTGCCTCTCGAGGTGTTCCCGGGGAGACAGGCCACTTGTCGAGCGGTATT
>NW_011429976.1:0-557 GCF_000754665.1 Bison bison bison
GTATGTGCCAGGATACTCTTAAAGTATACTCTTAACATAGATGAGGAGAACAAGGTAGGAGGAAAACTTACTGTTTGGTTCAGGTCGCTTCTGAGCCTTTTGGGGGAACCGACCTGAAGCCAGAGTCTAGCCGAAATACACAGGCTTTGAACATCGCTGAAGACCAACATTTCCTAAGGAAAAAACGCATTGCTTAGCTCAAGGTTTGTCTGGGAAATTCTTACACATCAGGAGATGGCTCCGAGGTGGATTTCTACAAAGAACATCCATGCAAAGGACAAGCCTGCACAGCTCTGTGCACATCTGCCCCCTCCCCCCCTCACAGCCAGCAGCATTTCCAAGTGACCTCCTAAGGCCTTCGCCAAACTACAGGGGCACCTCTGGGCTTCCTGTTTCCCTCATTTTTCGGAATCTTTTCTACAAAAAAAAAAAGAAAACAAAAAACAAATTAAAAAAACAAAACAAAACAAAAACCGACACATTCTTCGTACAATGCCACAGTGGAAGGAAAACAAGGCCTTCTAATATTAAGACCTAAATTTAGTCAAAAACTTAGG
>NW_011429977.1:0-506 GCF_000754665.1 Bison bison bison
CGAATTGCACCCAAAAACTTAGTAGGGTGCATGGGTTTCAAAACCCGGTGGCCGCCCAGGCAGAAAACAAGGGAGGAGGGCACCCTGCTGCCCTTTCATGGCAGCATCTGTGGCTGTCCTGCTGAGGGGGCCTTTCCATGGGGACCGTGTGCAGTACAAGTTTGGTGTTTTGGAACCGAATAATTAGAACGTGTAAAAATTGTAAATGATGTGGTGGTTTGATTCAAACAAAACAAAACAAAAAACCAAGCTCCAAGTTTTTTGCAAATTTAGGTCTTAATATTGAAGGCCTGTATTCCTTCCACTGTGGCATTGTACGAAGAAATGTGTCGGGTTTTTTTTTTTTATTTTTTTAAACTTTGTTTTTTTGTTTTTACTTTTTTTTAAGAAAAGTATTACCGAAAAATGGAAGGGAAACAGGAAGCCCAGAGGTGCCCTGTAGTTTGGCGAAGGCCTTAGGAGTCACTTGGAATGCTGCTGGCTGGTGGGAGGGGGGGAGGGGCAGA
>NW_011429978.1:0-816 GCF_000754665.1 Bison bison bison
TTCCTGGAGTCAGGGTTTGGACTTAAGTCTCCTGCTTCCGGTTATCGATCTTATTTTTACAGTAGTTTCAAAACTTCTCCTTCTATACAGCACCATTGATAAAACATCTACATTAAAGATGAAAAGTTTCTCTATGATGAGGGTCACTCAGAGAGGTTCACAGGGTTACATGGAGAAGAGAAGAGGGAGGAGGGAGTTAGAGGTAACCCAAATGAGATGAGGTGAATCAATAATGGAGAGAGTGGGCTAGCCAGTAGTCACTTCCTTATGTGCACTCCACAACTGGACCACTCAGAGGTGTTCATGGAGTTATACAGAGAAGAGAAGAGGAGGAAGGTGACAGAGGTGGCCAGAAGAATAAAAGGGGGGAATGAAAAGGAGGGAGACAGATCCAGCCAGTAATCAGTTCCCTAAGTGTTCTCCACTGTCTGGAACACACAGAAATTCACAGAGTTGGGTAGAGTAGAGGGGTTAGGGAGGAGACACAGGCGACCTGGTGGAGAAAAAGGAGAGTCTAAAGGGAGAGAGAGCAGTCAAGCCAGTATTCTTGCTCCCTAGTGAAAAATGGGTCCTGAAGATTGGGTTCTTAAAGGTACAAAATTGGTAACAATTACATAAAAGCAAAAATTAAAAATCTAGAGTAGAGTTTGGAATTTCAAAAATACGATGTTAAAAGAAAAGAAGAAGGAAAAGAAAGAGAGAAAAAACGAACAAACAAAAACAAACAAGGTACGCGAAAATTGTAAAGAAAGTACAGGTACAAAATTAGATAACTAATACCAAAAAGACAAAAATTAAAAATACTAGAGTAGAGTT
>NW_011429979.1:0-577 GCF_000754665.1 Bison bison bison
ACAGTTTTAAGAAGGTTAGACATTTTATTGTCATAAAGTTGCTGATGTAATCTCTTATGATCCTTTGTATTTCTGTGTTGTCTGTTGTGATTTCTCCATTTTCATTTCTAATTTTGTTGATTTGATTCATCTCCCTTTGTTTCTTAATGAGTCTGGCTAATGGTTTTTCTATTTTATTTATCTTCTCAAAGAACCAGCTTTTAGTTTTGTTGATTTTTGCTATAGTCTCCTTTGTTTCTTTTTCAATTACTTCTGCCCTAATTTTTATGAGTTCTTTCCTTCTACTAACCCTGGCGTTCTTTATTTCCTCTTTTTCTAGTTGCTTTAGGTGTACAGTTAGGTTATTTAATGGATTTTTCTCTTGTTTCTTGAGGTAAGCTTGTAATGCTATGAACCTCTCCCTAGCACTGCTTTTACTGAATCCCTTAGGTTTTGTGTTGTCGTGTTTTCATTTTCATTCATTTCTATGCATATTTTGATTTCTTTTTTGATTTCTTCCGTGATTTGTTGGTTATTCAGAAGCATGTTATTTAGCCTCCATATATTTGTATTTTTAATAGTTTTTTTTTTTTCCCCC
>NW_011429980.1:0-595 GCF_000754665.1 Bison bison bison
TTCTCTGGAGACGCTGTAGCGGGAAAGGGCTTCATCTTGCCATGACGGGGGAACCACGTGGTTTTCTCGAGTTGCGGCGGGATTCTCAAGTTACGACAGGGAATTCAGGATGCCTCTTGTGTTGGCCCGGGAAAGTCCAATCTTCCATTCCAGTTACGAAGGAAAGCTGGGGATTGCTCTCGAGTGACTGCAGGGCCAATAGACCTCATCTAGTCTTGTGTCCAGAAGCCAGTGTTCCTCTCCATGTGCGACAGGGATCTCGGGGTTGCATTCTAGACGCACCCGGGTAGACATGCATTCATCTCGAGTGGAAGCAAAGAACTCCGCTGTGCTTTCGAGTGGCGACGGGTTTCTCTTGGAGCTCACTGGGTGGACTAAAGGGAGTCAAGCCTCCTGAGGCGTTTGGAGAGAGGTCGCGAGATTGGTCTCTAGGCCATGCAGGAGACGACGGCCCTCATCTCGCGATGACCGGGGATTCTCGGGGTTGTTCTCGAGCGCGGCCCCAGTGTCCAGTTTCTCACGAGGTAGGACGGCGAGGTAAGTGAGCCTCTCAGGGGTCGCCATGGCAGCTGGGAACGCCCATTGCGTGCGCTCC
>NW_011429981.1:0-764 GCF_000754665.1 Bison bison bison
ACGATGCACGGGCGAGTCACTGCCCCTTCGTGTTGACTCATTCACAGGGTGGAGTTCGGAGAGGTGTCCGGCATCGGGTTCTTACCAAGAGGGACCGGGAAATCGGGGTGCTTCGCAATGTGGAAGCACCCACGAGGCCACGTCTGGAATGTCGTCGTGAGACCGGCCTCATCCTGAGGTGCGACCGGAAGGTCGGGAACCCCTTCCAGACAAAGCAGGGGAGTCGACCCTCCTGTGGAGATCAGGAGGGTAGAAGGGGCTCAGAGAAAGTGGTGCCGGAAAACCTCGGTGTTCCTCTCCAGGGAGACCGGGATGCCGGGGAACTTTGTGGGGGCGCATTGAGGGTGCCAAGTACCGTTTCGACCTCCAATTCCTAACGTGGGACTTCTACCTGACGACGCTGTAGCGGGAAAGGGCTTCATCTTGCGATGACGGGGGAACCACGTGGTTTTTCTCGAGTTGCGGCGGGATTCTCGAGTTACGACGGGGAATTCGGGATGCCTCTTGTGTTGGCCCAGGGAAGTCCAGTCTTCCAATCCAGTTGGGAAGGAAAGCTGGGGATTGCTCGTCGAGTGACTGCAGGGCCAATAGACCTCATCTAGGCTTGTGTCCAGAAGCCAATGTTCCTCTCCAGGGGCGACCGGGATCTCGGGGGTTGCATTCCAGACGCACCCGGGGAGACAGGCATTCATCTCGAGTGGAAGCAAAGAAGCCCGTCTGCTCTCGAGTCGCGACGGGTATCTCTTGGAGCTCACTGGGTGGAC
>NW_011429982.1:0-566 GCF_000754665.1 Bison bison bison
CTTTCTTTGGGATTGGAATGAAAACTGCCCTTTTCCAGTCCTGTGGCCACTGCTGAGTTTTCCAAATTTGCTGGCATATTGAGTGCAGCACTTTCACAGCATCATCTTTCAGGATTTGGAATAGCTCAACTGGAATTCTATCACCTCCACTAGCTTTGTTTGTAGTGATGCTTTCTAAGGCCCACTTGACTTCACATTCCAGGATGTCTGGCTCTAGGTGAATAATCACACCATTGTGATTATCTGGGTCGTGAAGATCTTTTTTGTACAGTTCTTCTGTGTATTCTTGCCATCTCTTCTTAATATCTTCTGCTTCTGTTAGGTCCATACCATTTCTGTCCTTTATTGAGCTCATCTTTTGCATGAAATGTTACTTTGGTATCTCTGATTTTCTTGAAGAGATCCCTAGTCTTTCCCATTCTGTTGTTTTCCTCTAATTCTTTGCATTGATTGCTGAAGAAGCCTTTCTTATCTCTTCTTGCTATAGATTTCCAATATTCCAAAGCAGCCACCTTGCTTTTCTAAAACCTATGTTGCTGCTACTGCTGCTAAGTCACTTCAGTCGT
>NW_011429983.1:0-555 GCF_000754665.1 Bison bison bison
GACCCAGAGGGATGGTATGGGGAGGGAGGAGGGAGGAGGGCTCAGGATGGGGAACACATGTATACCTGTGGCAGATTCATTTTGATATTTGGCAAAACTAATACAATTATGTAAAGTTTAAAAAAAAGAAGGAAGTACTCACACTTAGGTGCCTGGCACTGAAATGTAGACAAGTAGGGTAGGCTCTGCCTTCAACAGGGTGCCTAGGCCCCCACTATAGTCACACACACATAAATAATTACCAATATTATTGTTCTCTTTCCTTGAAAACCTTCACCATTGCTGTGTCTTGGGGTCAGATAACCTTTAAACACACAAAGCTTATGGGGCTGGAGGTGGTGATAACAGCAGCTACAATTTAATCAGAGCTCCCCACAAGCCAGGTCTGTGCTCTACGTATCTTGTTGCCGTGTGATTCTTGCGGTGACCCTATAAAGTAGGCTCATTTCACAGCTGAGCTAGCATGCACAGAAAGGGGCCAAGGTCAGAGGGGTAGGAAAGAGTGGTACTGAACTCTTCCTGGTAGTTCTGTCTGGCTCCAAAGCCCGTTTCCTC
>NW_011429984.1:0-651 GCF_000754665.1 Bison bison bison
AATCTGTGAATCTGAAGGCCCTGAGCTGTGATTTGGTGAATCTGGGTTTAGCATTTGGGACAGAGAGGAAGAGCTGGGTGTTAAGGTTTTGGACAGTCAGTGGGTATTTTCCAATTCTCAGTATCTTTCACAAAACCTATTTGGTAAAGGAATGAGGAAAAGGAGAGTGAGGCGAGCAGTGACCTTGAACTGCATGGGCCAAGAGTGGAGAACTGAGTCTGGAGGAGGGGGCCACAGACAGGGACTGTGGGCGTGGAAGCGGGGGTGCCCTGGGGGCTGAGGTCCCGCTTGTTTGGGGGACACCGTGCCAGCCTCTTAGATTCTGGTGCCGCCCACAGGGAGGAGGGCTGACACTAGATGAGGCTGAATTTCCCATAATCCAGTGGGATCATGGCTCAGATTTACAGTTTATAAAGGGATTTCTTTCCATTAAAAAAAATACAATATGTTGAGTTTTGCCTTATATACACCCATTCAACCATCACCACAGTTGGGATAATGAATGTATTTGTTGTTTGCTCAGTCACGTCTGACTCTTTTGCAACGCCATAGTCTGAGCCCACCAGGCTCCTCTGTCCATGGGATTCTCCAGGCAAGAATACTGGAGTGGGGTGCCATTTCCTTCTCCAAGGGATCTTCCCAACCCAGGGA
>NW_011429985.1:0-526 GCF_000754665.1 Bison bison bison
ATATATTGACAACTATGCTTTTCCTGTTTGTCTATATTTCTCTTGCAAGATTATTTCCTCTTTCAAAATAAATTAACATTCAGAAGTTATTTGAGTTACATCTTATCAGACTGTAATTATAGTTCCCTAGTTTGAAAATAATATACTGAGAAAAGGGCTCCCCTAATTCCAAATTAGTTCCCCTAAACACAATGCAATAAACAAGTATGGAGCACTTCTTCCCGTAATTTCTTAGAGAATTCACCCACACAATCTGCATGTGGAGTAGAGTTCCCTTTGGTCCACATCTTCTCTAGCATTTGTTATTGATAGACTTTGCAATGAGGACCATTTCGGATTCGAGGAAGTGGTCCCTCCTTGTAATTTGCAGTTGAGTCGCTGCAATCATTAGTGTTATGGAGCAAGATGAACTTTTGGAAATGCAGATGCAATTCTATCACCTCCCTGCCACAACTGCTCTTGGATTTTCCCATCATATTGAATATATGATCACATCCCTTCATTGCTTGTTCCCGAAGTTTGTCTC
>NW_011429986.1:0-652 GCF_000754665.1 Bison bison bison
CAACATATTTTGCTTTGTATTATAATTGTTAGTAGGACTCTGCCAAGGGGTTATTATAAGAAAATTTAACATTAAGCAATGATTTTCACATCAGCAGCTACCTTCCAAAAGCTTCCTGTCTTACACATATGGAGCCAGTGCTTATTTCAGTGAACTATAATCTTCAGCAACTTAATAATCAGTAGATAGCTTTTGGATCTGCACTTCTTGATTTTGGTAATTTCAAAACCTCCTCTTTGTAATCTATGATTCAACTTAACACTTATTTCTCTCTTCTAAGAATTACTTTTTAAACTTTTTGACTTTATTTTTTGAAATCCAGAATGTATCTTCCCAGACTAAGATTTTTAAAAATTAAGAGATGGTGAAACTAATCAGAGATATTCCTCACATAATCTCTCTTCTTCTTTTAGTCCTCTTATTTTTCTTTATTCACTAGTAATGTACAGTTACTTAAGGCCCACTATATGCAGGCGCACTGGACAATATGTCATGATTTCAAAAACATAGAAAACAAAGCCTACATGCAAAAGGTTTTACAATTCTGTTGGGGATATGTGACATACATATTTAAGATGACAATACAAGGTAATTTGGGGCTGGATGTCAAGAAGACAGGTGTAATACCCCTTGAATACCCTTGAACGTGAAT
>NW_011429987.1:0-520 GCF_000754665.1 Bison bison bison
AGCTGCCCTCCCGCCTAGAGGCAGGTGGATGTGCTGTGCGGGCTTCCCCTGTGCGTTTGGGCTCCCTAGCACAGCCGCAGCGCAGGGGAACCAGCCCATGATCAGGGAGCTCCGGGTAGTACTTTGGTCCCAGGTTTGGAGCCCAATGCCCGGAACGCGGGAGAGAAGAGGCTGGCTGCCGGCGGGTGCTTGCAAGCCTGTTACTGGGAAGGACCGAGTGAGCTTCCACACCGGCGGAGCTCCAGCTCTGCGCCCAGGCGCGATAGCACAGAGCCCCGGCCGAGAGGCTGCTCTGGGCTGGGCGAGCCTCCCCAAGCCCTGCCCAGCTTCTAGCGTTCGCGCCCGGGAAGGAGCAGGCTGCGGGAGTGTGGGAGAGGTGACTGGGGCCTGACTGGTGCCTCAGCTCAGCTCTCGCCTTCCCTTCGGACCTAGGAGCCAGGCGGCCTTGCAGAGGGCTTAGGGGCTGGGGGTTGCACACTGCCAAAGCCTCCCGCAGGGAGAGCTCTTTCCGAGGGTAAAG
>NW_011429988.1:0-505 GCF_000754665.1 Bison bison bison
AAATAGAAAAAACATATCAATTTTAAAGGAAGGGTGTGTCACTTCATAGATACTATTCCATTAGGCTTTAGAATCTTACTTTTGATGAATTAATCACTCTGATCATATAACTATGGAAACAGTGTATGTGTGGCTGAATTAGAAGCTCCCAGCCCTGCTCAACAGGAGCCATAGAGACTGGGTTACTAGTGGAGAGTGAACTAATTCCCCAAAGCGCCCATGGGGAACAGAGGACTTGTAAGCGGTGTCCGGCCTTCTAGTGCTAGGTCCACTTTACTCAAGGTGTTCTTTGCTGTCAATGAACATTTTGTAAGCCATGGGGCTAGAGAATTAAGTACAAACACCTAACCACACTGCGATGGAGCAACATCCTCTAAACCTAAATATATTTCCCCAACTAAACTCAAAACCTTGGTGGCCTCATATGACTAAGGTCCAGGCCTTAATAATTTCTGAATCCCTGGAATAAAAATCAGTACCTGGCCTGTAGCCTGAGTTAACTAAA
>NW_011429989.1:0-626 GCF_000754665.1 Bison bison bison
CCCATGTATTTGGTCTTACTTTCCATCTTCTTATATGTTATGCAAAAAGGCCCATGAAGGCCATTTGTGAAGTGCCTAGACAGTGCCGATTTTAGAAAGCTGAATCTAACAATAATTCTGCTAGATGATCAGTATTAATATGCATTAGATTGGCTAGAGAGGTATACCAATCTCCTCTTTTCTACATTTTTTATTCTTATATAATTCTTTAAATTGCTTTTTTGGGGGTAGTGGGATTTATTTTGGAAATTGCTCTCTGTAACTGTGAGGTAAGGAGGAAAATTACTCACAATGTTGGTAGTGATGTTTAAGAAAAAACTGTTCATGACACTTTTTTATTTTTTTTTTCATGACACTTTTAAAAGAATAGTAAAGCAGACTATTTTCAAGGAGACTATTGGGATAGGTGTAGGCACCACTGCAATGCAGAGAGAATAACCAGAAGTAAATACAGAGAAATGGGGCTCAAACTCAAAATACAAGTAGAAAAAGTGAGGCTGTATATCTGGCTAAGAAGAAGGATGGGGTGAATAGATGAAAATTAACTAAGAGGAAAGTAGAAGTGAAGTCGCTCAGTCGTGTCCGACTCTTTGCGACCCTGTGGACTGTAGCCCACCAGGCTTCTC
>NW_011429990.1:0-883 GCF_000754665.1 Bison bison bison
CATGATGGCCATTCTGATTTGTGTATGAACTGATACCTTCTTGTCATTTTGATTTGCATTTCTTGCATACTGTGTGATATTGAGAATTCTTTTTTATATGAGCTGCATGAACTGTTTGTATCTTTTGAGACTGATCTATTGTTGGTCACAAGTTTTGGAAGTGTTTTTTCCCGTTCTATAAATTGCCTTTTAATTGGTTTAATATTTTTAAAATTTTATTGATAAAAAGAATAAAGTCAAGGGGAGTCATGTCTTTTTCCTCACTTAACTGATTAAGCATGTTCACTGTGATCATCAATGGAGTGCGTCTATATATCATATGTTTATAAAAACTGGAAAGAAAATACCAAACTGAATAATTATTATTTGTGATTGTGGAAATGTGGGTGAATTTCCTTTACCTTTGTACTTTTCTGTAGTTAAAAGAAATGTTCTTTAGTAAACACATAATGCCTTTGAAATCCAAAAAAAATAGTTTATAAAATAACATATGGGTTCTTTTTGCACCATTGGGCACGTTTGTCCCTCTTCCCTGACCTCAGTCTCCTCTCCCGGCTCCTCAGTTTCTATAATTTCGTGTATCTTGTACAAAGCATAGTTTTATATGACTTGGATTTTTAAAGAAGAATTATACTGTAATATTTTTCTTACTTCTCAGTCATAAGTGATAAGAATGCTAATAGTTTCAAGTCAGGAAGGTTGATTCCTCCAGCTCCATTTTTCTTTCTCAAGATGGCTTTGGCTATTTGTGTTTCCATATAAACTGTAATTTTTTTGTTCTAGTTCTGTGCAAATTACTATTGGTAGTTTGATAGAGGTTGCATTGAATCTGTAGATTGTTTTGGGGAGTACAGTCATTTGCTAAGCTTCTGTTTGATCCCAC
>NW_011429991.1:0-591 GCF_000754665.1 Bison bison bison
AATAAGCATGGAGCTCAGCAGTGACGAATCATGCTGCTCAACTGGCAATAATCAAGCACGTGACCAGGCAGGAATCACGCAGCTCAGCTGGCAATTGTCAAGCAGATGAGCCGACAGGAATCACGCAGCTCAGATGACAATTGTCATGCAGATGAGCCGGCAGGAATCACGCAGCTCAGCAGGCCCTGATCAGGTGACTCTGAAGGCACTGATCACGTGGCTGATCAAGTACAGATCACGTGACTGAACATGCGCTGATCACGTGGCTATCATGCACTGATCATGTGACTGCGCATGCACTGATGACGTGGCTGTTCGGGCACTGATCACGTGTTTATCAGGCAGTGATCAGTGACTGACAGGCGCAGATCAGGGGACTGTGCACGCACTGATCAGGTGGCTGATCAGGAACTGACCACCTGACTGCGCATGCAGTGATCACGTGGCTGGTCGTTCACTGATCACGTGTTTATCATACGGTGATCACGTGACTGAGAGGCGCTGATCCCGTGACTGTGCCGTCAGTGATCACGTGGCTGAGCAGGCACTGATATCGTGACTGAGCATGCACTGATCATGTGCCGGGGAGCC
>NW_011429992.1:0-510 GCF_000754665.1 Bison bison bison
AAACACAAAGCAAGAGGGAAAAATAAAGTATCAAAGATAAGAGCAGAAATAAATACCATTCAAAACAGGAAGACAATACAGGAAAATCAGTGAAACAAAAAGCTGGTTTCTTCAATAAAGCTATAAAACCTTTATCAGGACTGACAAAGATACAAGATGAAAACACATAAATCAGCAACATCAGGCATAAAACAGAGGATATTACTATAGATCCTGCAGCCATTAAAAGGATAATAGGAGAATAACGCAACTTTGTGCTTATAAGTTTGACAACATTAAAGAAATGGACTAACTCCTTAAAACCCACAAACTACCACCATTCAGTCAAGATTTAATAGGCTGGTAAAGGTTCCTATAACCACTAAAAAATTTTAATTGTAATATGTGTGTGCTAAGTTGCTTCAGTTGTGTCCGATTCTTTGAGATCCTAGGGACTATAGCCTGCCAGGCTCCTGTGTCTATGGAGATTCTCCAGGCAAGAATATTGGAGTGGGTTGCCATGCCCCTGTC
>NW_011429994.1:0-581 GCF_000754665.1 Bison bison bison
AAGGTGCTTTTCAGTCTCAGGACAATAGTTGTTATTTTGAGAAAGAGATTGAGTGAATTGGAGACTTGCCTAGATACCAATTTTAGGAAGACTTTGCAGAAATCAGATCAGCAGTGAACAGGTGGTGATTAAGTTGGGAAGAAAAGAGAAGAACAAATACTTAACAGAAATATTATCCTATTCTGGCAGAAACAGCCAGTTAGACAAGAGTCTGGACTCTGCTCTCAATCTAGAAGGTCTTGATGGAAAGTAAGGGGTTTATAAACAATGAGATCAGGTTGCCTTTTGTGTTGATTAGTCCCTGTTCTACCATTATTTACCCGGGAAAATTTAGTTCTGTTTTGATGACTCTTACCTTATACTTTTCTTTTTTCTTCAAATCCTCAAGTAAGAGAAGGAATTGGCCATGTGGGTGAGAGATGAGACTGGAATGTTTGCTGCGCTAATTCTCAGCTAGAGTGTGCTGGTGAAAACCACAATCACTTGGGAAAGTTTATAAAAAAATTTACAAGCCTAGGCTGTTCCCTGAAGATTTTGATGAAATAAATCGAGGAAAGCCTGGACATGTGTATTTAGAAATA
>NW_011429995.1:0-559 GCF_000754665.1 Bison bison bison
CAACTTATCACCCAACCCCTTCTCTTCCCAATGCCCCCCACACCTCCCCCAAGGCATAGCGTTTTCTAAAGGGCCGCGCTGGCCGACGCTACGCAATTTTGCACTTGGAGCACTTAAGGAGTTTGGCTTGGGTACGCAGACCATCGAAGAGCGTGTCCTGGAAGAGGCGGCTTGTCTGCTTGGTGATTTTCAAGCCACTGGAGGTACGGCCTGGAAAAAGAGAGGGACCATTTGTGGGCGTGGACACTGGTCTAGAAAGGACCAAGTGAAGGCATTTGGTGGAACGAAGCCAATAACCCAAGAGCTGGGTGGGATCAGAACCACCCAGCGTATGACCTCATCATGTTCCCACCTCTAGGAGCCCCGTTCGACCCCCCAGCGGCTACTGGATAATGCTGTATCTAATGTTATCTGCTCCGTGGTCCTTGGGAACCACTATGGCTATGAGGACATGGAGTTCCTGAGGCTCCTGGACCTTTTCAATGACAACTTTCGCATCATGAGCTCCAGGTGGGGCGAGGTGAGAGGGTCGTGTGCCCAGTCTATGCCAAACCCGAGT
>NW_011429996.1:0-553 GCF_000754665.1 Bison bison bison
GCGATTTTTTCCTTTTTTTTTTTCGAGCAAATTTACATTTTCTATTAAGAGCATGTATTAATTTTTTAATAAAGTTATACAGTATCTTTTTCAATATGTGAAGAATGCATCTGGATTTTTAAAATTTCATTCATAAGCATTCTTCTATTTCTCCATGAGACGGCAGTATAACCACAGTAAATATTTCTTCATACACATTTATACATATGAGTGAATACATTCGGATTTTATATTTTCATTTGTTATCATTTTTCTGTTTCTGCTTGAGAGGGCATCATATGCATCCGTTCAGTTTAGTTCAGTCGATCAGTGGTGTCCGACTTTTTTGAACCAATGAATTGCAGCACGCCAGGCCTCCCTGTACATCACTAACTCCTGGAGTTCTCTCAGACCCACGTCCATTGAGTCAGTGATGCCATCCAGCCATCTCATCCTCTGTCGTTCCCTTCTTCTCCTGCCCCCAATCCCCTCCCAGCATCAGAGTCTTTCCAATGAGTCAACTCTCGCATGAGGTGGCCAAAGGACTGGAGTTTCAGTTTTAGCATCATTTCTT
>NW_011429997.1:0-538 GCF_000754665.1 Bison bison bison
CTCCCAGCGGAGAAGCAGCACAGACGCCTGCATCCGCCATTAGCAAGCGGGGGCTGGGCAGGGAGGCGCGGCGCGGGCTGCATCGCTGAGAGTAAGAATCTGACCTGAATACCCTGAGCGCTATCTGAGCGAAATAATTTGGGCTAGCAAACCAGATTGTGGGATATCTACCATGCAAAAAGCCAGTCCTAACCTAAGACCGCCAGGCCCGCGCACGGAACAAAGGAGTGAACAGAGATAGCCGGCTGCAGACCTTCCCCCTCCGGTGACAGGCAGCCAGAGCCGGAAGGGGGCAATCGCAGCCCCAGAGAGACATTATCTATAAAACTGTAAGCAGGCTTCTTTGCTAACTAAAACTTCTTGGGGGTCTGGAAGGTCAACATCTGCCTGAGAAGGTGAGCTGGTTTTACACCCGGATAACCGAGTGGCGGGGAGGCGATAAGTCGCAGCATTGGCGTTCGCCAAACACCTCATCACCTGAGCTGCTCGGACCTGGGAAGAGCACAAAACGCAGGCCCAACTGAGTCTGTGCCTCTGA
>NW_011429998.1:0-578 GCF_000754665.1 Bison bison bison
CCTTTGCCCCAATGAGAAATGCTGAAGAAGCTGAAGTTGAATGGTACTGTGAAGACCTGCAAGACCTTTTAGAACTAATATCCAAAAAAGATGTCCTTTTCATTAAAGGGGACTGGAATGTAAAGGTAGGAAGTCAAGAAATACTTGGAGTAACAGGCAAATTTGGCCTTGGAATACTGAATGAAGCAGGGCAAAGGCTAATAGAGTTTTTCCAAGAGAACACACTGGTCATAGCAAACACCCTCTTCCAACAACACAAGAGAAGATGGTCAACACCAAAATCACCAAAATCAGATTAATTCTACCTTTGCAGCCAAAGATGGAGAAACTCTATAAAGTCAGCAAAAACAGACCGGGAGTTGACTGTAGCTCAGATCATGAACTCCTTTTTTGCCAAATTCAGACTTGAATTAAGAAAGTAGGGAAAACCACTAGACCATTCAGGTATGACCTAAGTCAAATCCCTTATCATTATACAGTGAAATATAGATTTAAGGGACTAGATCTAATAGACAAAGTTCCTGATGACCAATGGATGGGTATTATGACACTGTACAGGAGACAGGGACTAAGACCAT
>NW_011429999.1:0-503 GCF_000754665.1 Bison bison bison
AAAAGTCAAAGCCAGATGACATGGTTGAATGGCATCACCAACTCCATGGACATGAATTTGAACAGACCCAGGTGTTGCTGATGTACAGGAAAGCCTGGTGTGCAGTCCATGAGGTAGGAAAGAGTAGGACAGAACTGAATGGCTGAACTCACATGGAGTGTTTCCTCCTTCCAAATGTACTGCGGACACTCCATAAGAAGCATAGTGAAACCCTGATGACCAGCATTGAGTACTCTATACCAATTCCAAGAAAAAGTATGAGAGGACTGAGACTTTGTGCATTATCTTCATACTCTATCCTCAGTACTCAAGAGAGTGCCTGACACAAACAGCAGCTCAATAAGTACTGAAACAAGCGAACACTAACAGGATTGTAATCATGATAGTTGCCTTAGAAACACTGCGTAAAGAAGATACTATTAAGAGAAGTCAGGCTGTATATTAAGACCAGTGGAAGCAAGTTGTGCCTTTGAAACTGGCAAGGCAATGCAATCATTTCCCCT
>NW_011430000.1:0-511 GCF_000754665.1 Bison bison bison
ATGTTTCTTGGTGTGTTTCTCCTTGGGTTTATCCTGTATAGGACTCTTTGTGCCTCTTGGACTTGATTGACTATTTCCTTTTCCATGTTGGGGAAATTTTCAACTATAATCTCTTCAAAAATTTACTCATACCTTTCTTTTTCTCTCTTCTTCTCGGACCCCTATAATTCGAATGTTGGTGCATTTGATATTGTCCCAGAGGTCTCTGAGACTGTCCTCAGTTCTTTTCATTCTTTTTATTTTATTCTGCTCTTCAGAAGTTATTTCCACCATTTTATATTCCAGATCATTGATTCATTCTTCTGCTTCAGATATTCTGCTATTGATTCCTTCTAGAGTTTTTTAATTTCAGTAATTGTGTTGTTTATCTCTGCATGTTTATTTTTTAATTCTTCTAGGTCTTTGTTAATTGATTCTTGCTATTTTCTCCATTTTGTTCCCAAGGTTTTTGATCATTTTTACTATCTTTATTCTGAATTCTTTTTCAGTATAGTTTGCCTATTTCCTCTTC
>NW_011430001.1:0-667 GCF_000754665.1 Bison bison bison
AGATGGCCTAGGCGACTATTTATATGCTAATCAGAGATGTCAAGAATAATAGTATGAGGAGAGCTCAGTAGGAAAGTTCGGTGGAGAAAAGAGACTGAGTAGCTTGGTTTACGCGGAAGACCAATCAAACTTCAAGACAAGAAGTTTGCACCACTTACGTAGGCCGCAGGCGCCCTCTCGAATAGCGAAAGGTGCCTCACCCTAGACACCTTCTCGAGTGGGTCTTAGCAGCCCAGGCATAATTAGTAAGCGTGGTGGGTTCCGCGCTCCAGATGGAGACTCAGCTGGAAGTTAAAGGGAAGAATGACAAGGAACTTGATGAATTGGAGCTGTAAGTTAACTCTTTGACAGAGAGAGCGAGATGGTGGTGGGGGACAGCCCCCAGTGAAATCAGAGGTGAGAGCACAAAGCAATACAGTAGGCAGACTCTGGTTTTTTTGGGGGGGAGGAGTGCTCGAGAATATCCGGGTGGACTCCTGAGGCTCGATCCCGCATTTGCGTATGCCGAGCCTCCTTCCTCATGACCTTTGTCCAGAGTGGAATGCCTCCCCGGCTCCTGGCACATGATCAGTGCATGCTCAGTCACGATATCAGTGCCTGATCAGCCACGTGATCACTGACGGCACAGTCACGTGATCAGCGCCTCTCAGTCACGTGATCACCGTAT
>NW_011430002.1:0-533 GCF_000754665.1 Bison bison bison
CAAGGGTGCCAAGTGCCCTTTCGACCTCCAATTCCTAACGTGGGACTTCTCCTGAGACGCTGTAGCGGGAAAGGGCTTCATCTTGCGATGACGGGGGAGCCACGTGGTTTTTCTCGAGTTACGGCGGGATTCTCGAGTTACGATGGGGATTTCAGGATGCCTATTGTGTTGGCCCAGGCAAGTCCAATCTTCCATTCGAGTTGCGAAGGAAAGCTGGGGATTGCTCTCGAGTGACTGCAGGGCCAATAGACCTCATCTAGGCTTGTGTCCAGAAGCCAATGTTCCTCTCCAGGGGCGACAGGGATCTCGGGGTTGCATTCCAGACGCACCCGGGGAGACAGGCATTCATCTCCAGTGGAAGCAAAGAACCCACTCTGCTCTCGAATCGCGACGGGTATCTCTTGGAGCTCACTGGGTGGACCCAAGGGAGTCAAGCCTCCTGAGGCGTTTGGAGTAGAGGTCGCGAGATTGGTCTCTAGGCCATGCAGGAGACGAAGGCCCTCGATCTCTCGATGACGGGGGGAATCGTCGGG
>NW_011430003.1:0-581 GCF_000754665.1 Bison bison bison
AGTGATAGTAGCGCCCCTCCCCTCCCCCGCACGCACGCTCGCACGTACACACACACACACACACCCAAGATCAGAACCAAACCAAACAAAAAAAATTGCTTTCTACGTTTCACATGTCAGGATGGTGCCAGACACTATTATTGGATAGTCACAAATCTCTTTTGTTTCTGTGTAAAAGGGAGGTCCTTTCAAGGCGTGAATGTTTACAGAACTTTAATTTATTTGGAAATGACCCAGCTCTTCAGTACACTGTCGTCACTTAGTTTAGCAACAGGATAGAAACTCGGGTAACCCAAACACCTGGAGAAACGATTGTATGTTCAGTTCAGTTCAGTGGCTCAGTCGTGTCTGACTCTTTGGGACCCCGTGGCCTGCAGGTACGCTGGGCTTCCGTGTCCATCACCAACTCCAGGGGCTTGCTTCAAACTCATGTCCATCGAATCAGTGATGCCATCCAACTCTTAGCCTCTGTCGTCCCCTTTCCGTCTGGCCCTTCAAATCCAAGACTCTCATAGGCAGATATTTCAGAGTGTAATTAGTGTTCATAGTTTACTAAAAGCTCATATCACATTTAATTTTCG
>NW_011430004.1:0-591 GCF_000754665.1 Bison bison bison
ATGGGGTGGCACAGAGTCAGACACGAATGAAGTGACTTAGCAGCAGCAGGAGCAGTAGGTAGATGAATTTTTAACTGTTTTCCCACAAATCCACAATTTTCTAAGTTATAATATTGTTGCTTTCAAATTCAAACATCTAAATTTTGAAGGGTAGGAAAAAAGGGAGTTTAATTTTGAGTGGCTTATGTCAATATTTAAGTTTAGACCTCAGTTCAACCTTTTAAATTTCTGATTGATATCCCCTTCCCAGGATCTCTCTTTGTTGCAGGTTTCATACTGGGGATGATGAACAGCTATGTGTGTCTTATGGCTAATCTGCTATGGAGGCTCCATGCCCCCATTCCAAAACAACTCTGAATGGCTCACTTGTTTCTCTCTGATTCTGATGGTATCTTTCTAGTTAAACCCAGTTTTTTGGTTATTATTACTTGGCCATCTGGAAACTGTTTGAAAGTGAAAGTCTCTCTGTAAGGGCCACAGGCTTGAAAGAAATTAGTGGAATTAAACTGGGATAAAAGAACTTGAACGCAGATTGTAGCATACCTTTGTGCCCAGAAAAATTTATTATGCAAAATACAGATGGATGGTAAG
>NW_011430005.1:0-977 GCF_000754665.1 Bison bison bison
GACCACATTCTGTCAGAACTCTCCACCATTACTCGCCCATCCTGGGTGGCACCACAGGGCATGGCTTACTTTCATTGAGTTAGACAAGGCTGCAGTCCATGTGACAAGATTGGCTAGGTTTTTGAGATTATGGTTTCAGCGTGTCTGAAATCTGATGCCCTCATAAGTGAAATCTGATCCTAAAAATTGTATTCCTAAAGTTACAACATTGATAACCATTTTTGGAAAGCAAAAGTTAAGAACCAAGAATAAAAATTAGACTCATTTAAATAGTACAAGAAAAGAAAACGGAGGTCGAATTCATTCTTATATATATAACAAGTGTTTAAAACACAGACGTGTTGTTTTTATTTGAAAGGTAATAATAGTTAACAGAAATAAAAGTTTAGGGTATTAAAAAGGCCTAGCATTGTTAAAAGTTAAAGAAATCATATAGAAATAGATCTCAGAATTTAAAAAAAAAATTGCTTTTTGGTGTCAGTACAGTGTCAGATAGTCCCCAGTTGAAGCTTGTACTTGTTGTCAAATTCTACTATTGTACCTCAGTTGAACATTAATTGAATTAATTGGCATTAATTGAAGATTTATGCTGTTGAACCTATCACTTCTGGGTTGGTTTATGCTCCTTTGTTTATATTTCCTTCTTTTATTTGAAAGCCTCTCCATATCTGGCTTTCAACATGAAACGAGGGTGTGGTAGCCTCTTATTTGACCTCACTTGCTCGGTGTTTTGGCGGTGAGGTGGGACACTGAAAACAAATACCTCTGGGATATGTGGGTGCTTGAGGTGGATTGACCACATTGGGCTTGCCACTGACAAATGTGACATGTTCTTCCTGGGTCCACACTGCTCAGCCTCCCTGTTGATACATGAGGGCATGGTCCCAAGTGGGTCGTGTGTTTCATGCACTTCCCAGCCAGTCAGGCACTTAGGTGCTCAGCAAGGGCAATGGCCATGATTGGCTCGGTGCTTTTTG
>NW_011430006.1:0-605 GCF_000754665.1 Bison bison bison
TCCATCACTGAGTTTAGGCCTTTTGGGATGTATTGCTATTTGTTTCAGAAGTGGAAAGTCACTTTGATATATGAGCATTTTTATCCATAGCTCCTGCAGTAACTGCTGTTTCTACTGGATGCTGCAATGAACTTGTGAAGGTAAATAAGGAGAACATAACTCTGAAAAGTTTTAGGCACTATTTGTGGTGAAATATTTTTATAGTCCGCTTTGGACAAAGGCTTAATAATAGTAGGACTATCTGTTGATCTTGATTCAGAGACAGAAAGTGGCAAGACAGTCTTTGCTTCTGATGCAGGAGTCACATGACTAACAGGCTGTAATTTCTGAGCATTATCTTTCTTGAAGTGAACATACTTTTTTCTCCTTGAACAAGAACCAGGGGTAACTCTGTTCAGTATGTTTGAAACAACTGGTTTTGAATTTGAGGTCATCCCCACAAAGATCACATCAGCATCTTCATTTACATGTTCCACTCCAAACAAGATCAGTTCAGCATCTTCATCATCTACTTGTTTGGTTTCTCCCTCGCTTTTCTGTGGTTCTGGCTCTTGTTCTTTTTCACGTAACATACATGGTCATTCCATATTTTAAGTACTTTTTTC
>NW_011430007.1:0-994 GCF_000754665.1 Bison bison bison
TGCCTGGTCACCTGCTTGATTTTTGCCAGTTGAGCAGCATGATTCGTCACTGCTGAGCTCGATGCTTCTTGACTGCTGATTGCGTGGTTCGTGTCTGCTCAGCTCTTTGAGTATTGCCTCCTGAGGTCCCTGTTCGGTCGCCACCTGCCGGGGACCAGCCCCAGCTGATCCAGGGTATTCGAAGGAGAGATGGCCTAGGCGACTATTTATATGCTAATCAGAGATGTCAAGAATAATAGTATGAGGAGAGCTCAGCAGCAAAATTCGGTGGAGAAAAGAGACTGAGTAGCTTGGTTTACACGGAAGACCAATCAAACTTCAAGACAAGAAGTTTGCACCACTTACGTAGGCCGCAGGCACCCTCTCGAATAGCAGAAGTTGCCTCACCCTAGACACCTTCTCGAGTGGGTCTTAGCAGCCCAGGCATAATTAGTAAGCGTGGTGGGTTCCGCGCTCCAGAAGGAGACTCAGCTGGAAGTTAAAGGGAAGAATGACAAGGAACTTTATGAATTGGAGCTGTAAGTTAACTCTTTGACAGAGAGAGCGAGATGGTGGTGGGGGACAGCCCCCAGTGAAATCAGAGGTGAGAGCACAAAGCAATACACTAGGCAGACTCTGGTTTTTTTGGGAGGGAGATGCTCGAGAATATCCGGGTGGACTCCTGAGGCTCGATCCCGCACTTGCGAATGTCGAGCCTCCTTCCTCATGACCTTTGTCCAGAGTGGAATGCCTCCTCGGCTCCCGGCACATGATCAGTGCATGCTCAGTCACGATATCAGTGCCTGCTCAGCCACGTGATCACTGACGGCACAGTCACGTGATCAGCGCCTTCAGTCACGTGATCACCGTATGACTAAACAGTGGTGATCGAGTGAACGGACCGAGCCACGTGATCACTGCATGCGCAGTCAGGTGTCAGTTCCAGATCAGCCACCTGATCAGTGCATGCACAGTTCCCTGATCCAGCGCCTGTCAGTCACTGATCACTGCCTGA
>NW_011430008.1:0-752 GCF_000754665.1 Bison bison bison
AATAAAGTCTGACATTGTTTCCACTGTTTACCCATCTATTTCCCATGAAGTGGTGGGACTGGAGGTCATGATCTTCGTTTTCTGAATGTTGAGCTTTAAGCCAACTTTTTCACTCTTCACTTTCACTTTCCTCAAGAGGCTTTTGAGTTCCTCTTCACTTTCTGCCATAAGGGTCGTATAATCTGCATATCTGAAGTTATTGATATTTCTCCCAGCAATCTTGATTCCAGCTTGTATTTCTTCCAGTCCAGCGTTTCTCATGATGTACTCTGCATAGAAGTTAAATAAACAGGGTGACAATATACAGCCTTGATGTACTCCTTTTCCTATTTGGAACCAGTCTGTTGTTCCATGTCCAGATCTAACTGTTGCTTTCTAACCTGCATACAAATTTCTCAAGAGGCAGATCAGGTGGTCGGGTATTTCCATCTCTCTCAGAATTTTCCACTGTTTATTGTGATCCACACAGACAAAGGCTTTGGCATAGTCAATAAAGCAGAAATAGAGGTTTTTCTGAAATTCTCTTGCTTTTTCCATGATCCAGCAGATGTTGGCAGTTTGGTCTCTGTTTCCTCTGCCTTTTCTAAAACCAGCTTGAACATCAGGAGGTTCATGGTTTCCATATTACTGAAGCCTGGCTTGGAGAATTTTGAGCATTACTGTACTAGCGTGAGATGAGTGCAATTTTGCGGTAGTTTGAGCATTCTTTGGCATTGTCTTTCTTTGAGATTGGAATGAAAACTCAGCTTTTC
>NW_011430009.1:0-688 GCF_000754665.1 Bison bison bison
CCCCAGATGGAGACGGGACTGCCGGTCGTCGGGTGTCCTGGAAGCCGAATGCGAATGCGGAGGGGCTCGCGGGCCGCGCGGAGGCAAGCCAGGTCTGCAGCGGGAGTCGGGGCCCCGGCCAGCCGCTCCCCGCGGCCCGGGAGGGGCTGGGGCTGCGGGGGGGATCCAAGAATCGGGACGCGCGGCGGGGGCTAAAGGACCTCTTCTGGTAGGCAAAAAGCCTCGAGCACCCGGGATTCCCAGGTGGTCTCCCATCCAAGATCCTAACCAGGCCCGACCCTGCTTAGCTTCCGAGATCAGACGAGATCGGGCGCCTTCAGGCTGATACGGCCTGAGACGGTGGCGGTTGGCTCGGGGCGCCCTAAGAGCCTTGCGCTTCGCCTCCCTTTCGCTCTGCCCTGCAGGTCGGGCCAACGGGCCGCACCTCTCGTCGCCGGGCGGTGCTGTACTTGAGCCGCACGACCCGCGACCGGACTCCAGCCTGCTGACGCCGGCCCGCCGCCCCGACACCGCCAACACCAGACCAGCAAGCGCCTGGCCGGGCCCGGGGGCCCGAGGGGCTTCCAGGACCCCCCATTCGACCGGGAGGGCGTGCGTGCGTGCGTGCGTGCGCGCGGGGCCTGGGGCTGGGCTGAGGGGTGCGGAGGTCTCGGCGCCCTCCCACCCGCGGCCACTCCAGACCCGGCCG
>NW_011430010.1:0-753 GCF_000754665.1 Bison bison bison
TTTTATTATTTTTATGTCCATTATTGGGAAGAAAGCTTAAGAGTTTAAACAGCAGGTTTTATTCATTGAAAATATATATAAATATATGTTTTCATACTTGACAGTATAGATGCAGCCTACTCAGAAATCACGATCACTATCATAACATGACTGATATATTCAAAGATTACTCCAAAGTCAGCAAAAGTTAGGCATTTTACAAGTAGTATTATAAAAGGTCATTCTTGCTCTACTCTCCTTATATTATGCCTTTATTTTCTCCCACCAAGACACCACCTATATTTCTTAGTGGATATTTTGATGTTGCTTTCCTGCTCCTCCAAAGACAGACTTAAATCCTTGTGGTGAATGCAGCATCTCATCATGGTAATCAGTTCTTGGAAGACATATGTTGTGTTTCCCTCCGTAGCTTCATTATCTATGTTTTTATTGAATTTCTAGAGATACATTAGGCAAAATATTTTCAGTCATAATAAGCCACTTTTCACAATTTTTCCTAAGCATTGTTTGGGATTGGAAAGAAACTGTCTTCCTTCCTACCAAGTTAATCACAGATATTCAATTCTTCTATGTGTTTCATGTCTACACAAGTTTCCTTATGTATCTTGCACATCAGCTAAGACATAGTGCCTGCCAAATGATGTATTTTAAGTACTTACTGAATTAACAATGAAAAGATGCTATATAAATTAGCAATCAAAAGCCATGTAAGTTACTCAAAAACATCCGAGAGTCTCCACTCTTACCATAATT
>NW_011430011.1:0-523 GCF_000754665.1 Bison bison bison
CTGCTAAAAGTTACCTTTAGGCTCTTTGCATTTCCTCTTTCCTCTGCCCCTTCTCCTCCCAAAGCAGCCACTAGTCTGCTCTCTGTCGCTACAGATTAGTTTTCAATTTCTAGACTTTTGCATAAACGAAATCATACAGTATGTGATGTCTTTGGTTTCTTTCACACAACATAATTATTTTGAGATTCATGCATGTTGTACAGTTCTCTCCTTTTACTGATGTGTAGTTTTCTATTCTATGGATACAGCATCCATTTACTTATTTCTAGACATTTGAGTTCTTTCCAGTTTTTGACAATTTGAAATAAAACTGCAATAAATATTTGAATTTTTGAATATTTGAAATAAATGCCTTTGAATGGACATACACTTTCATTTCTCCGGGTTAAATATTTAGGCATGAAATAGCTGAATCATATGACAGCCATGGGCATTCCTGGTGACTCAGCAGTAAAGAATCTGCCTATAGTGCAGGAGCTGCAGGAGACCTGGGCTCCATCCCTGGGTTGGGAAGATTCCCCCA
>NW_011430012.1:0-661 GCF_000754665.1 Bison bison bison
GACTTTTAGTGTTTGCTTTTTGGTTATTTGTTATCAATTTTGTACGTTTAAGAACCCAATCTTCACTGCCCATTTCTACTTGGGAGTTTGATCACTGCCTTGATTGCTCTCTCCCCCTTTTGACTCTCCTTTTTCTCCACCAGGTCGCCTCTATCTCCTCCCTCACCCTTTTCTTCCCTACCCACTCTGTGAATCTCTTTGTGTATTCCAGGCTGTGGAGAACACTTTGGGAACTGATTACTGGCTGGATCTGTCTCTCTCCTTTTGATTGCCTCTTTCCTTTTCCTGGTCACCTCGGTCTCCTTCTTGATTCTCTTCTCTGGGTAACTGCATGAGCCTCTCTGAGGGGCCCAGACTGTGGAGAGCACATAGCGAATTGATTACTGGCTAGCTTGCTCTCTCCCCTTTTTGATTCCCCCTCTTCTTCTCCTGGTCAACTCTATCTCCCTCCTCCTTATTCTCTTCTCCATCTAACTTGGTGAACCTCTCTGGGTTCCCTCACTGTGGAGAACCTTGTCATCATTAACCTAGATGTTTTATCATCGGTGCTGTACAGATAGAGAAGTCTTGAGGCTACTCTAAGAATAAGACTGAAAACCAGAGACAGGAGGCTTAAGTTCAAAACCGTGAGAACACCAGAGAACTCCTGACTCCAGGGAAC
>NW_011430013.1:0-525 GCF_000754665.1 Bison bison bison
AGCCATACATATACCTGTATCCAGTCTCCCCCAAATCCCCGCCCATCCAGGCTGCCAAATAACACTGAGCAGAGTTCTATATGCTATACAGTAGGACCTTGATGGTTATACTCTTTGAATATAGCAGTCATGCGGCACTAGTGGTAAAGAAGCTGCCTGCCAATACAGGAGTTTTTAAGAGACATGGGTTCAATCCCTGGATTAGGAAGACTCCCTGGAGAAGGGCATGACAACCCACTCTAGTATTCTTGCCTGGAGAATTCCATTGATAGAAGAGCCTGGCAGGCTACAGTCCACAGGGTCACAAAGAGTCAGACATGACTGAAGTTACTTAGCACACATGCACACATATACCACTGAATATCAACACTGGCTTGGAGAAAAGCTATGAAAAATCTAGACAGCATATTAAAAAGCAGACATGTCACTTTGCCAACAAAGGTCCATATAGTCAAAGCTATGGTTTTCCCAGTAGTCACGTACAGATGTGAGAGTTGGACCATAAAGAAGTCTGATGCCGAAGAA
>NW_011430014.1:0-579 GCF_000754665.1 Bison bison bison
AGGGGCTTAGGGGGCTGGGGGTGTGCACACTGCCAAAGCTCCCGCAGGAGAGCTCTTTCCGAGGGAAAGGAAAGACCCCCACGGCTGCCATTCCCAAGCTGGTGCTTCCCCGCCCAGACTAAGCGCCGCACGGAGGGAATCAGGGTCCCGGTGCCCCTGGCTTGGGGAGGCGGCTCCACAGCCAGAGTGTTGCTCCGTTTGTGCCCAGAAAGCGCCTGCCAGACCGGGCCTTCCCTGGAGCTGTCCTCCCGCCTAGAGGCAGGTGGATGTGCTGTGCAGTCTTCCCCTGTGCGTTTGTGCTCCCTAGCACAGCCGCAGCGCAGGGGAACCAGCCCATGATCAGTGAGCTCCGGGCAGTACTTTGGTCCCAGGTTTGGAGCCCAATGCCCGGAACGCGGGAGAGAAGAGGCTGGCTGCCGGCGGGTGCTTGCAAGCCTGTACTGGGAAGGACCGAGTGAGCTTCCACACCGGCGGAGCTCCAGCTCTGTGCCCAGGCGCGATAGCACAGAGCCCCGGCCGAGAGGCTGCTCTGGGCTGGGCGAGCCTCCCAAGCCCTGCCCAGCTTCTAGCGTTCGCGCC
>NW_011430015.1:0-600 GCF_000754665.1 Bison bison bison
GGAGTGCATGCATGCCTCTTCCTCAACTGGGACAAGAAGCCACAGCTCTCCACTAACTAAATCCCGTGTCTGGTCCAAACTCACATCATAGTTTCTCCATCAACTTCTCCACATCAGGCTTTCGGAACCATTTTATCTTAGAACAGCACAACAGAGGCACTTCACAGAGTTCAGCAGCACACAGGACCATACCATAACAAAGCCATTCCAATCTGGCTATATAGTTAATACTGAGATCTTCAAGGCATGAAAAGAGTTGAAAATTCCATTGCTAAACACTCTACAGATTATATGTATAGTGGAGAAGGCAATGGCACCCCACTCCAGTACTCTTGTAGGAAAAATCCTACGGATGGAGGAGCCTGGTGGGCTGAAGTCCATGGGGTTGCTAAGAGTCGGGCACGATGGAGTGACTTCACATTCACTTTTCATTTTCATACATTCGAGAAGGAAATGGCAACCCACTCCAGTGTTCTTGCCTGGAGAATCCCAGGGACAGGGTATCCTGGTGGGCTGCTGTCTATGGGGTCGCACAGAGTCGAACATGACTGAAGCAACTTAGCAGCAGCAGTAGCAGCAGCAGCAGAGCTTTCGAACTTG
>NW_011430016.1:0-560 GCF_000754665.1 Bison bison bison
GTACTTTTTTTTAAACTATCTTTCCTCCATTATGGAAACAGCCTTAAGGTGCTGAGGGTAGCCTATGTGCCCTTGTGGAATTCTCAGTCTTTCTAGTTCTTGCTTAAGCTATTATATTTTGTGTGCCTCAAATCCTTTAACAGAAATATTTGTTTTACTGAAATGCTTTCTACTAGCTTCATGTTATATAAAGGAATGGAAGTAGATTATAATTAGGGGATTATATTCTATATACAAGCATTTTACCTTGTCATTACCTGAATTATAAGCTTATTTAACAATAATGATTTACTCACTTGTTTAAAAATGTTTAATTTATAGCAGCTTTTCTCACTTCTTTTTTTGCAGTCTGTTACTGTAACAGTGACAAATTCAGACACAGTGAATGATGTTATCAATATGTCACTTTCAAAGCTAGGAATAACTGTAAGTTACCTGCAAGTTATTTTTAGTTAAAAGACCAACTTTGATTTTTGAGATTTGTGTGTGTATGTGTGTGTCTGTTTGTGTATAATGTATTTATTATCATAAGACAGCTGATTATTTCAGATAACTCCATC
>NW_011430017.1:0-601 GCF_000754665.1 Bison bison bison
ATGACCTTTTGCCAGAGTGGAATGCCTACCGGTCCCAGCACATGATCAGTGCATGCTCAGTCACGATATCAGTGCATGATCAGCCACGTGATCACTGACGGCACAGTCACGTGATCAGCGCCTCTCAGTCACTTCGATCACCCTATCGATAAACACGTGATCACGTGAACGACCAGCCACGTGATCACTGCATGCGCAGTCAGGTGGTCAGTTCCTGATCAGCCACGTGATCAGTGCGTGCACAGTCCCATGATCAGCGCCTGTCAGTCACTGATCACTGCCTGATAAACACGTGATCAGTGCCCGATCAGCCACGTCATCAGTGCATGCGCAGTCACGTGATCAGTGCATGATAGCCACGTGATCATTGCGTGCACAGTCCCATGATCAGCGCCTGTCAGTCACTGATCACTGCCTGATAAACACGGGATCAGTGCCCGATCAGCCTCCCCATCAGTGCATGCGCAGTCAGGTGATCAGTGCATGATAGCCACGTGATCATTGCGTGCACAGTTCCATGATCAGCGCCTGTCAGTCACTGATCACTGCCTGAGAAACACGTGATTAGTGCATGATGAGCCATGTGATCAGTGCCTGACTC
>NW_011430017.1:4831-5328 GCF_000754665.1 Bison bison bison
TGCTTATTGCCTGCTGATTGCGTGGTTCGTGTCTGCTCAACTCTTTGAGTATTGTCTCCTGAGGTCCCTGTTCGGGCGCCACCTGCCGGGGACCAGCCCCAGCTGATCCAGGGTATTCGAAGGAGAGATGGCCTAGGCGACTATTTATATGCTAATAAGAGATGTCAAGAATAATAGAATGAGGAGAGCTCAGTAGGAAAATTCGGTGGAGAAAAGAGACTGAGTAGCTTGGTTTACGCGGGAGACCAATCAAACTTCAAGACAAGAAGTTTGCACCACTTACGTAGGCCCCAGGTGCCCTCTCGAATAGCGGAAGGTGCCTCACCCTAGACACTTTCTCGTGGGTCTTAGCAGCTCAGGGATAATTAGTAAGCGTGGTGGGGTCTGCGCTCCAGATGGAGACTCAGCTGGAAGTTAAAGGGAAGAATGACAAGGAACTTTATGAGTTGGAGCTCTAAATTAACTCTTTGACAGAGAGAGTGAGATGGTGGTGGGGG
>NW_011430018.1:0-674 GCF_000754665.1 Bison bison bison
AATCAAACTTCAAGACAAGAAGTTTGCACCACTTACGTAGGCCGCAGGCGCCCTCTCGAATAGCGAAAGGTGCCTCACCCTAGACACCTTCTCGAGTGGGTCTTAGCAGCCCAGGCATAATTAGTAAGCGTGGTGGGTTCCACGCTCCAGATGGAGACTCAGCTGGAAGTTAAAGGGAAGAATGACAAGGAACTTTATGAATTGGAGCTGTAATTTAACTCTTTGACAGACAGAGCGAGATGGTGTTGGGGGACAGCCCCCAGTGAAATCAGAGGTGAGAGCACAAAGCAATACAGTAGGCAGACTCCAGTTTTTTCGTGGGGGAGATGCTCGAGAATATCCGGGTGGACTCCTGAGGCTCGATCCCGCATTTGCGTATGCAGAGCCTCCATCCTCATGACCTTTGTCCAGAGTGGAATGCCTCCCCGGCTCCCGGCACATGATCAGTGCATGCTCAGTCACGATATCAGTGCCTGCTCAGCTACGTGATCCCTGACGGCACAGTCACGTGATCAGCGCCTCTCAGTCACCTGATCACCGTATGATAAACACGTGGTCAGTGAACGACCAGCCACGTGATCACTGCATGCGCGGTCAGGTGGTCAGTTCCTGATCAGCCACTTGATCAGTGCGTGCACAGTCCCCTGATCAGCGCCTGTCAGTCACTGATCACT
>NW_011430019.1:0-651 GCF_000754665.1 Bison bison bison
ATTCCAGTGTTCTTGCCTGGAGACTCCCAGGGACGGGGGAGCCTGGTGGGCTGCAGTCTATTGGGTCGAAGAGTCGGACATGACGGGAGCGACTTAGCAGCAGCAGCAGCAGGACGCTTGAGTGGTAGCAAAACAGGAAGGCACATTGTGCTCAGAGCTTGTGATGTAGGGAAGTTGGAGGCAGGCTGACAGGAACAGGGGTGCCCACGGGATTGCTTAGAGGAACATATTCCCGCCGATTTGTTTCTAATGGAAAGAATAAATGAGGAAACAGTCACTGACCAAGACCGGACTTTGAGGCCTAGTGCTGAAGACTTTGGGGGTCTGGGTTTCCACAGTGGTTGCTGCGGGGCAGGGGGCAGGGCCTCGTGGGTTGTAGAGCATTTCCTCTGCTTTTAAACAAATATTTAGATATACTGAAACTCTTTGGTCATCTTCAACTGAGCAGTTAGCTATTTTGTGGGTGAATTTTATTAATTACAGACAATAATAGTGATTTTTATTATAGATTTCTATATTTCTCATATACTAAAACCTACACTATTAGAAACTGTAGAGCACCAAAGTTGTACTGGCCAATCTGGTCGACCTGTCGGCGGTGCTCGCCTGACTACAACCAAACATGAACACAAATCCGGATCGCAGGGCAGA
>NW_011430020.1:0-550 GCF_000754665.1 Bison bison bison
ATTGTGAAAAAGACTATACTACCAAATGCAATCTACAGATTCAGTGTGATCTCTATCAAATTACCAATGGCATTTTTCACAGAACTAGAACAAAAAATTTCACTATTCATATGGAAACACAAAAGACCCTGAATAGCCAAAGCAGTCTTGAGAAAAAAGAATGGAGCTGGAGGAATCACCCTTCCTGACTTCAGATTATACTACAAAGCTACAGTCATCAAGACAGTATGGTACGGGCACAAAAAACAGAAATATAGACCAATGGAACAAGATAGAAAGCCCCCAAATAAACTCATGCACCTATGGGTACCTTATTTTTGACAAAGGAGGCAAGAATATACAATGGGGGCAAAGAAAGCCTCTTTAATAAATGGTGCTGGGAAAACTGGAAAGCTACATGTAAAAGAATGAAATTAGAACACCTCCTAACACCATACACAAAGATAAACTCAAAATAGGATTAAAGACCTAAATGTAAGACCAGAAAACTTAAAAACTCTTAGGGGAAACGTAGGCAGAACACTCGATGACATAAATCAAAGCAAGATCC
>NW_011430021.1:0-525 GCF_000754665.1 Bison bison bison
GTATCCTACTGCACATGGCTAGCCACCCCTCCCCAAAAAACCCAAATACAAATTTAAATATGGTATCCACTGAACGTCTATCACTTTTGTCATCACTGTAAAGCCAAAAAGTTAGCTAAGCCAAAGCATCTTAAGCCACGGACTGTCTGTACAACCATAAGAGAAGACACCTGGGCAGTCAGTCTTCACCCATAGTTTACATCAGCTCATTAGTGATTAAAACTCCAGGACCAGAAACAAACCTTTGCATTCACAATTAGAGATAAGGCAATACAAGCAAATATCTCTGAGAAGGGGGACTATATGGGGTTAAAGTCCTGTGTGTGTGTGTGTGTTCTCAGTCACTCACTCTTGTCTGACTCTTTGCTGAGCCGGCTAGGCTCCTCTGTCCATGGAATTTTCCAGGCAAGAATACTGGGATGAGGTGCCATTTCCTATTCCAAGGGATCTTCCCGACCCAGGGATCGAACTTGTGCCTTTTGGGTCTCCTGCATTGGCAGGTGGATTCTTTACCACTAGCACCAC
>NW_011430022.1:0-634 GCF_000754665.1 Bison bison bison
AACACCAGGAAGTGAGCGCTTCACAGGAAAGCCAGGAAGTCCCACTAAGACAAAAAAACTGTGTACCCCAGGGCACACCTCAGGCTGGCTGACCCTGCTTGTCAATTAGGAACACAAGGACTGAGATGAAGCCGACACCTCATTCCCCTTTCCTCCAGAGGCAACCACCTCAATGAGAGACCTTGGGAACTAGGTGGGGATACATGATTACACAGTGTTTCTTCCAGGAAGCTGGAATCTTGTCATAGCTCTTCATGGAAATGAATTCCAGCATGGTCTCAATGGTGACGTAAGCAGCAATGGAGGTACCAGCTGGAAAACAAGATGAGAAAAGAGATTTGTAAGGGCACATGTTGAGAAAGCCCTTTCCAGACGAGGCTCACACAACTCTGAGCAAGCACCGCCCTTCGGGGGAATACTAATCACTCAAAGGTCGTCATTTCTTTCTTGGGATGCCTCATCCCCATCACCCTGTATAACCCAAACTTGGGTATTACACCTAATGAGGTGAGCATGAGTCCTAGATTTGAAACTAGACAGCTCCAAGCAGACCAACAGCAAAAATATTACAGTGCATTCTCACAGCCTGAAGACAGGGGTTTCAGACTGGAAACTAGAAAAGTGAGGACAGCTA
>NW_011430023.1:0-579 GCF_000754665.1 Bison bison bison
ACAGTTTCCATCCCTGGGCAGGGAACTAAGATCCCACATGCCACATAGCTAAATAAATAAATATTTTAAAAGAAAATTGTGACATCTGAATAAAGCCAGACACAGAGGTCACACATTGCATGTGGGAGAACTGTAGGTAGAAAAGAGCAGGAAAGAGAAGCATTCTGTAACGCAAATGAAACATTTTTTTCCAGGGAGGAGGAAATGCACTGCTCTGATAAAGGCTGGTCAATAAATTAAATAAAATAACAACTAAAAATTGACCACTAAGTTAAACATTTGGAATTCACTGTTAGACCTTGACAAGAGTGAATTTAAAGGAAATGAGAGACCTGGAGATAACAGATTCTACAAACAACTCTGCAGAAGTCTACCATAAGCAAATATGAATAAAAAAAGCATAGGCGATGTGTCACCAAAGGACAGATTTTTAATGAGAGGTAAGATTATAGTCATTCTGTTTGCTGATGGGAACCATCCAGAGAAACAGAAAACTTAATCCAGGACAAAGAAGAGACTTGCTAGAATATCACTGAATAAACAAGAATTGAGGTGGCAAGAATACACAGAAGAACTGTA
>NW_011430024.1:0-599 GCF_000754665.1 Bison bison bison
GCTGGGCTGAGGGGTGCGGAGGTCTCGGCGCTCTCCCACCCGCGGCCACTACAGACCGGCCGCGCTCGCTGAGCGGGACCTCCCCCCGATCCCATTCGCTGCTCAGGCCCGCGCGGCCCCAGAGGTGTCGGTCTTCGGCGCCCGCCGCCTCCCAACCCCCGCGGCCCAGGGGCCTCTGAACCTCCTGCGGGCCTAGGCGCAGCGAAACTTGAGCGCCCAACTTGCCCGGCACCTGTCCGGTGCCCAAACCCACCAGAAGCCAGGGAGGCGCGGTCGACCGGAGCGCCTCAGCCCCTCCCCTTCGCACTACCGAGGCCCCCCCTTTACCCCCACGCCAAGCCCTCGACCTTCCTGAGAGAGCAGACGAGCCACAGGCAGGCACACAGACAGACACACAGACACTCGCACGCACCCACGTCAAGGGAGACAGCTGGCCTACGCAAGCTCCTCAGCCAGAGCCAGAGCGCCTGGGAGAGGCCGGGGCCAGACGAACGGGCCGGCGGCTGGCTGTCAGGAGATACAGAGGCAGAAATACATGAAGATTCCGAGACAGACTCCAAGACGGCAAGAGGAGATACACACACACACACACACACACA
>NW_011430025.1:0-600 GCF_000754665.1 Bison bison bison
AAGAAATCCCAGGGCTGATCTCCTTCAGAATGGACTGGTTGGATCTCCTTGCAGTCCAAGGGACTCTCAACAGTCTTCTCCAACATCACAGTTCAAAAGCATCAATTCTTCGGCGCTCAGCCTTCTTCACAGTCCAACTCTCACATCCATACATGACCACAGGAAAAACCATAGCCTTGACTAGATGAACCTTTGTTGGCAAAGTAATGTCTCTGCTTTTCAATATGCTATCTAGGTTGGTCATAACTTTCCTTCCAAGGAGTAAGCATCTTTTAATTTCATGGCTGCAGTCACCATCTGCAGTGATAAACATCTATTTGGTTAAGCCACTAAAATTTTGGAATTTCCCAGCAGCTAGGGTCAACTAACAGAACAGTGATGCTATTAGCCCCAGTTAGAGATTCGGCAACAGAAGCTGATGCAGAGATAAGGATTTCAACTTAGATTTAGTTTGATCCTTTTGACACATGGAAGCAGTTGAGAATAGTGGTCCAGAGGTGAGAAGAGAGCTGGAGGCAAAGATCTGGAAGTTTTGGAATACAAAGAAGTGGAGTCTTGTACCTAATTTTAACAACAAGGGAGAAGGTGCACAGGAGGAAA
>NW_011430026.1:0-638 GCF_000754665.1 Bison bison bison
TTGGAGACAAAGAAATGTATTTATTAGGAGTAACTCAATACTTGAGGGGTGAATGAGGCGGAAGGTGGTAAAACTGGGACATCTCAATAAATCCCATCCCGTCCTATGATTTTATAAAATTGTTTTACACTACTTTGTCGTTGGTCAGTAACTAGGTTCTGTCCGCCTTTGGCCAACCAGCCTCTCTGTCCATGGATTTCTCCGGGCAAGAATACTGGAGTGCAATGCCATTCCTTTCTCCCAGGGATTTTTCCCAACCCAGGAATTAAACCCACATCTCCTGCTTGGCAGGTGGATCCTTTACCACTGAGCCACTAGGGAAGCCCTTTATATTCCTTCAATAAGTTGAATTAAATAGCTTTTTCTGCTGTTCTAACAACTCACTGTAGCGGTATCTTTTTTTCTCCCTAGATCTCCTTAAATGCAGAACCCAGGGCCTCCCTACATGTTCCAGCTCACCAGCCACTGGGTCTCCCAGCCACTGAAGCAGCAGCAAAAACTCTCACACAGCATCTCCAAAAGCTCTCTGGACTTCAGTCATCACCCCAGGCCTTCCAACAGCAGCTGATGTAAAAAATGTGAAAAGATTTTTCCTAAAACGACAAGATGCTCCACACAGAGACTTGGATGTCACTTGG
>NW_011430027.1:0-647 GCF_000754665.1 Bison bison bison
ATTGTAATTATTGCAGGTAAACAGTTTCTCCTTCCCTTCCACAGACAACTGGAGGTATTCTGCTGCAGTTATTGTCACCTATTTTTTTCAGAATCTGAAAAAATCAACAGAATCTGTTGAGGACATGTCTCTTGATACAGGAGGTCTGTGTGGATTATGAATTGCATAGGTATTCAGGGGAATAAGTCTATTGCAGCCTTCACCTTTCAGCTTCTTACGCATTGACACCATTTGCTAACTGTAAGTTTCTTACCAGGAGTGTAAGTACATTTCACTTTTGTTTGGATACTAATGTTAACCTACATTTGTCAGGGGCTTGAACAAGAGAAGGACCCAGCCTGGTTCATGGCAGGGACAGAGATGCTGACTCAGGAGTATTTGTTGGGGGTTTGAACAAAGGCAGGACTCACCCTGGTTCAGTGCAGGGACCGAATTGCAAGATCAGGAGTGTTTCTCGGGGCTTAAACATTGGGAGCACCCAGCCTGCTTTTGTGCAGGGATCCTTATGTGGGTTCAGGATTATGTGTTGGGAGACTAACGAGGGCAGAACCTAGATTCGTTCAGTGCAGTGACAGAGAGGTGTGATCAGGAGTATTTTCAGCAGCCCTGCTAAAAGGCAGAAACCATCGTAGTTCAGTGCAGGGACC
>NW_011430028.1:0-883 GCF_000754665.1 Bison bison bison
AGTTCAAAGCCAGTCATTTCTAACATTTTGAACAGAGTGACCAGGGATGCATCTTCAAGAAGAAAGAAGGGCCACGTGAGTCCAGATCCCTCCTGCACAATGCAACCTGCAAATCTCAGGACCCCAGCATCAGAACCGGTGGCTGTATCATTAGCTTCTCAGTCTGAATGGGGAGGAAAAAACAGTCCTGTTATTTTCGAGCCTTCATCTAATCCTGATTATAAAACGAGCTCTCTGGAAGCTGTGCTTCACAATTCAGAATTGCTCTCTCCGCGGCCTCATTGTCTATCTGGAGCTAGTCTCTCAATAGCAGGCAAGGCTGAAAGTCCTCTTAATTCAAAGCAATGTCCCACTTCAGATGTAAAATGTAACAGTGGGAATCCCAAAAGACCCAAACTCGGCAATGAAATCCCAGGGGACCTGCCTCCACCATGGCCCCTGTAGGTATCTCTCCTACAAAGGACAGGATTATGACCTTGGAAGGTCTCCTGACCTCACCGAGCCATGTTCACCGCGGGGCATCATTTTCACGGACTCACGCAAATGACCAGGCATGCTTCAGTCTTATGGATCCAGACAGAACATGTAGTTGGAGGGGCTGGAGAAAACGGACTTTTTGACTCTTCCAAGTCAGAGCAAGACTGTTGATCCCATGAAAGGAAATCTGATCATGTTACTTGATGACTTTTACTATGGACAGCATACAAGAGATGGGCAGTCAGAACAGAAGACTCACACAGTCTTTAAATGCCTCAGTTGCTTGAGAGTTCTAAAAAATGTCAAGTTTATGACCCATGTGAGGAACCATCTGGACCTGGAGAGGCAGAAGGGTGACAGCTGGGAAATCCACACTACCTGCCAGCACTGCCACCACCAGTTTCCC
>NW_011430029.1:0-529 GCF_000754665.1 Bison bison bison
CACAAGGAAACTCCTGGGGGCAGTCAGGTCGACCTTAATGTCTTCACTCTGAAGGAGTGGCTTTGAATCTGAAAAAATAAATATACGTATATTAAAATAGTTAAGGATACTTTTAAGAAGATTCACAGGAAAGCACTTGCCCCACCAAAATCAAACAAAGAACGGCAGGCGGTAACATGCACACAGGCCCCTTCTCAGAGACGGCAGTCACCAACACGGGGTAAACGGCCAAAGCCACGTAAAGACACCGGGAAGCCCGCAGAGCACACGGAGGAGAGAGGCTCAAGCTCGGGGAAAGGCGTCTGGGAAGAGGAGGCGTCAGGGCCCGTCTTCCTGGACCACCACCTTCAGGGAGCGCAGAAGGCAAGGCCCGGCCAGCCAGGCCGACAGGCCCAGGGTCAGTGTCCAGGCCCCCAACCCCGTCCAGCAGACTCAGCACCTTCAGGGAGCGCAGAAGGCAAGGCCCGGCCGGCCAGGCTGACAGGCCCGGGGTCAGTGTCCAGCAGATTCCCCTTCTGGGCCTTGGGGC
>NW_011430030.1:0-733 GCF_000754665.1 Bison bison bison
AATAAGCAGGGTGACAATATACAGCCTTGACGTACTCCTTTTCCTATTTGGAACCAGTTGGTTGTTCCATGTCCAGTTCTAACTGTTGCTTCCTGACCTGCATATAGGTTTCTCAAGAGGCAGGTCAGGTGGTCTGGTATTTCCATTTCTTTCAGAATTTTTCACAGTTTATTGTGATCCACACAGTCAAAGGCTTTGGTATAGTCAACAAAGCAGAAGTAGATGTTTTCTGGAACTCTCTTGATTTTTGATGATCCAGTGGATGTTGGCAATTTGATCTCTGGTTCCTTTGCCTTTTCTAAAACCAGCTTGAACATCTGGAAGTTCATGGTTGACATATTGCTGAAGCCTAGTGTGGAGAATTTTGAGCATTGCTTTACTAGAGTGTGAGATGAGTGCAATTGTGTGGGAGTTTGAGCATTCTTTGGCATTGCATTTCTTTGGGGTTGAAATGAAAACTGACCTTTTCCAGTCCTGTGGCCACTGCTGAGTTTTCCGAATTTGCTGGCATATTGAGTACAGCACTTGCACAGCATCATCTTCCAGGATTTGAAATAGCTCAAGTGGAATTCCATCACTTCCACTAGCTTTGTTCGTAGTGATCCTTTCTAAGGCCCACTTGACTTCACATTCCAGGATATCTGGCTCTAGATCAGTGATCACACCATTGTGATTATCTTGGTCATGAAGATCTTTTTTGTATAGTTCTTCTGTATATTCTTGCCACCTCTTC
>NW_011430031.1:0-576 GCF_000754665.1 Bison bison bison
CTGTATTTGGAACCTGGGGTTTTTTCCGAACGATGCACGGAAAAACTGCCCCTTCGTGTTGACTTCATTCACAGGGTGGAGTTCGGAGAGGTGTCCGGGCATCGGGTTCTTCTCAAGAGGGGACCGGGAAATTTGGGTCCTACGGAATGTGCAACCACCCAAGCGGCCACGTCTGGAATGTCTTCGTGAGACCGGCCTCATCCTGAGGTGCGACCGGAAGGTCGGGAACCCCTTCCAGACAAAGTAGGGGAGTCGACCCTCGTGTCCAGATCAGAAGGGGAGAAAGGGCTCAGAGGAGGGGGTGCCGGAAAACCTCAGTGTTCCTCTCGAGGGAGACCGGGATTTCGGGGAACTTTGTGGGTCGCATCAAGGGTGCCAAGTGCCCTTTCGACCTCCAATTCCTAACGTGGGACTTCTCCTGAGACGCTGTAGCGGGAAAGGGCTTCATCTTGCGATGACGGGGGAGCCACGTGGTTTTTCTCGAGTTACGGCGGGATTCTCGAGTTACGACGGGGAATTCAGGCTGCCTCTTGTGTTGGCCCAGGCAAGTCCAATCTTCCATTCGAGTTGCGAAGG
>NW_011430032.1:0-672 GCF_000754665.1 Bison bison bison
CTTAAAGCTCAACATTCAGAAATCGTAAGATCATGGCATCCAGTCCCAACACTTCATGGGAAATAGATGGGGAAACAGTGGAAACAGTGTCAGACTTTATTTTTTGGGCTCCAAAACCACTGCACATGGTGACTGCAGCCATGAAATTAAAGATGCTTACTCCTTGGAAGGTAAGTTATGTCCAACCTAGATAGCATATTGAAAAGCAGAGACATTACTTTAACAAAGGTCCGTCTAGTCAAAGGCTATGGTTTTTCCTGTGGTCATGTATGGATGTGAGAGTTGGACTGTGAAGAAGACTGAGTGCCAAGAATTGATGCTTTTGAACTGTGGTGTTGGAGAAGACTCTTGAGAGTCCCTTGGACTGCAAGGAGATCCAACCAGTTCATTCTGAAGGAGATCGGCCCTGGATTTCTTTGGAAGAATGATGCTAAAGCTGAAACTCCAGTACTTTGGCCACCTCATGCGAAGAGTTGACTCATTGGAAAGACTTTGATGCTGGGAGGGATTGGGGACAGGAGGAGAAGGGGACAACAGAGGATGAGATGGCTGGATGGCATCACTGACTCGATGGATGTGAGTCTGGGTGAACTCCGGGAGTTGGTGATGGACAGGGAGGTGTGGCATGCTGCGATTCATGGGGTCGCAAAGAGTCAGACACGACTGAGAGAC
>NW_011430033.1:0-586 GCF_000754665.1 Bison bison bison
GATGAAAGTGAAAGAGGAGAGTGTAAAAGTTGGCTTAAAGCTCAACATTCAGAAAACAAAGATCATGGCATCTGGTCCCATCACTTCATGGGAAATAGATGGGGAAACAGTGGAAACAGTGTCAGACTTTATTTTTGGGGGCCCAAAATCACTGCAGATGGTGACTGCAGCCGTGAAATTTAAAAGACGCTTACTCCTTGGAAGGAAAGTTATGACCAACCTAGATAGCATATTCAGAAGCAGAGACATTACTTTGCCAACAAAGGTTCATCTAATCAAGGCTATGGTTTTCTGTGGTCATGTATGGATGTGAGAGTTGGACTGTGAAGAAGGCTGAGCACTGAGAATTGATGCTTTGAACTGCGGTGTTGCAGAAGACTCTTGAGAGTCCCTTGGACTGCAAGGAGATCTAACCAGTCCATTCTGAAGGAGATCAGCCCCGGGATTTCTTTGGAAGGAATGATGCTAAAGCTGAAACTCCAATACTTTGGCCACCTCATGTGAAGATTTGACTCATTGGAAAAGACTCTGATGCTGGGAGGGATTGGGGACAGGAGGAGAAGGGGACGACAGAGGATGAGATGGC
>NW_011430034.1:0-514 GCF_000754665.1 Bison bison bison
CAAGATGAGAATGGGACTACAGAGGATGGAAGGCTGGATGGCATCACCGAATCAATAGACATGAGCGTGAGTGAACTCAGTGAACAGGTAGCCCTGGTGTGCTGTGATTCATGGGGTTGCAAAGAGTCGGTGATGAAGGACCAACTGAACTTAACTGAGAAAGGAGGATATAAATGAAACAGAGTGTGGTGCGGGGGAAAAAAATGAAAGAAAGAAGGAAACCAGGAAAAGGTCTGATGTAGCAATGATAGATGCCCCACAATGAGAAATGTAGGTGTCTAGGTGGAGAACACCAAAACTAAAAGGGTTGGGGTACATGGAAAATCTTGAGGAAATAAAAGTTGGAATCACCCTTAAATGAGTCAAGATGCAAGAATTGGATCGGGCATGGACAAATTGACCACTTCAAAAGTGAAAGAAGAGTGACAAATCTCTTTACTGTCACTTGCTTACGTGAATCATATGCAGAATATTACTATTTAAATACCAGTTGAGTGAATCAAAAGCTGGCATC
>NW_011430035.1:0-616 GCF_000754665.1 Bison bison bison
AACTTTGTGGGGCGCATCAAGGGTGCCAAGACCGTTTCGACCTCCAATTCCTAACTGGGACTTCTCCTGAGACGCTGTAGCGGAAAGGGCTTCATCTTGCGATGACGGGGGAACCACGTGGTTTTTCTCGAGTTGCGGCGGGATTCTCGAGTTACGCCGGGGAATTCGGGATGCCTCTTGTGTTGGCCCAGGGAAGTCCAATCTTCCATTCGAGTTGCGAAGGAAAGATGGGGATTGCTCTCGAGCGACTGCAGGGCCAATAGACCTCATCTAGGCTTGTGTCCAGAAGCCAATGTTCCTCTCCAGGGGCGACCGGGATCTCGGGGTTGCATTCCAGACGCACCCGGGGAGACAGGCATTCATCTCCAGTGGAAGCAAAGAACCCCGCTCTGCTCTCGAGTCGCGACGGGTATCTCTTGGAGCTCCCTGGGTGGACTAAAGGGAGTCAAGCCTCCTGAGGCGTTTGGAGAGAGGTCGCGAGGTTGGCCTCTAGGCCATGCAGGAGACGAAGGCCCTCATCTCCGGGATGGACGGGGGAGTCGTCGGGGTGGTTCTCGAGCGGCGGCCCCGAGGGTGCGGTTTCTCACGAGGTACGACGGCGAGGTCAGTGAGCCTC
>NW_011430036.1:0-505 GCF_000754665.1 Bison bison bison
TGGAGCTCACTGGGTGGACTAAAGGGAGTCAAGCCTCAGGAGGCGTTTGGAGAGAGGTCGCGAGGTTGGCCTCTAGGCCATGCAGGAGACGAAGGCCCTCATCTCCGCGATGACGGGGGAGTCTCGGGGTGGTTCTCGAGCGGCGGCCCCAGGGTGCGGTTTCTCACGAGGTACGACGGCGAGGTCAGTGAGCCTCTCGTGGGGCGCCAGGGAAGTCGGGTCTCCATGCGAGTGGCGAGGGGGAGCGCGTCATTGCTCTCGAGTCATGGTAGGGGAACCTGGCCTCGAGACGTGTTGAAGAAGGTCTCTCGAGGTCTTTCTCGGGTTGAGGCAGGAAACCCTGGCTTCCCTCGACTTGTGCAGGTGACCTCAGGGGGCTTCTCATGGTGGCTCTGAGAAGTCAGGGAAACTGGAGGTGGGGGGGCGGCCGCTCGGGACTCCACGGGGTTTGGTGCATTGGAAGAGGGCCTCATCTCCAGTTGAGGCAGGAACCTCAGGGTTCCTC
>NW_011430037.1:0-581 GCF_000754665.1 Bison bison bison
CAACTAAATACTCAAAAATATATAAGCAACTCCTACAGACTCAACTACCAGAAAAATAAATAGACCAATCAAAAAATAGGGCCAAAGAACTAAATAGACATTTCTCCAAAGAAGACATACAGATGGCTAACAAACACATGAAAAGATGCTCAACATCACTCATTATCAGAGAAATGCAAATCAAAACCACTATGAGGCACCATTTCATGCCAGTCAGAATGGCTGCGATCCAAAAGTCTACAAGCAATAAATGCTGGAGAGGGTGTGGAGAAAAGGGAACCCGCTTACACTCTTGGTGGGAATGCAAACTAGTACAGCCACTATGGAGAACAGTGTGGAGATTCCTTAAAAAACTGGAAATAGAACTGCCTTATGATCCAGCAATCCCACTGCTGGGCATACACACTGAGGAAACCAGAAGGGAAAGAGACACGTGTACCCCAATGTTCATCGCAGCACTGTTTACAATAGCCAGGACATGGAAGCAACCTAGATGTCCATCAGCAGATGAATGGATAAGAAAGCAGTGGTACATATACACAATGGAGTATTACTCAGCCATTAAAAAGAATACATTTGAA
>NW_011430038.1:0-526 GCF_000754665.1 Bison bison bison
GTCTCAGGAGAAGTCCCACGTTAGGAACTGGAGGTCGAAAGGGCACTTGGCACCCTTGATGCGACCCACAAAGTTCCCCGAAATCCCGGTCTCCCTCGAGAGGAGCACTGAGGTTTTCCGGCACCCCCTCCTCTGAGCCCTTTCTCCCCTCCTGATCTGGACAGGAGGGTCGACTCCCCTGCTTTGTCTGGAAGGGGTTCCCGACCTTCCGGTCGCACCTCAGGATGAGGCCGGTCTCACGAAGACATTCCAGACGTGGCCTCGTGGGTCGTTCCACATTCCTTAGGACCCCGATCTCCCGGTCCCCTCTTGATAAGAACCCGATGCCCGGACACCTCTGCGAACTCCACCCTGTGAATGAAGTCAACACGAAGGGGCAGTTTTTCCGTGCATCGTTAGGAAAAAACCCCAGGATCCAAATACAGCTCGACAAGCGGCCTCTCTCCCCGGGGACATCTCGAGAGGCAAGCGGAGTTCCATGCCTCAACCCAAGACGAGGCCTGACTCTCCTCGTCCCCAGTCTGCA
>NW_011430039.1:0-527 GCF_000754665.1 Bison bison bison
GTCCGAGTCTGTGTGACCCCATGGACGGCAGCCCACCAGGCCCCGCAGTCCCTGGGCTTCTCTAGGCAAGAACACTGGAGTGGGTTGCCATGTCCTCCTCCAATGCATGAAAGTGAAATGTGAAAGTGAAGTCGCTCAGTCGTGTCCGACTCTGAGCGACCCCATGGACTGCAGCCTGCCAGGCTCTTCCATCCATGGGATTTTCCAGGCAAGAGTACTGGAGTGGGGTGCCATTGCCTTCTCCCATATCTATTCACAAGCCTGCCTAAATCATTGTCTTCTAGCCACCTTTGGGATGCCAATGACCACCCACCCTTACCAGGCCACAGAGGAGAGAAAACACTTACCACAGGAGGTCCGGGTAAGGACAAGGGACTAACAAGCTCCCACCAACCAGGATTCTGCAGAGGTCAACAAGAGGTCAGCCAGAGATGGGAGACTGCAGTCCAGAGGTCCTAGCAACTTCCAGCGAGCAGCAAAGACCCAGCATAGTCAAAACGATTCAATGTTACCAAAACAATAAATAA
>NW_011430040.1:0-521 GCF_000754665.1 Bison bison bison
ATGGAACTCCGCTTGCCTCTCGAGCTGTCCCCGGGGAGAGAGGCCACTTGTCGAGCTGTATTTGGAACCTGGGGGGTTTTTCTGGACGACGCACGGGCGAGTCACTGCCCCTTCGTGTTGACTTCATTCACAGGGTGGAGTTCGGAGAGGTGTCCGGGCATCGGGTTCTTACCAAGCGGGGACCGTTAAATCGGGGTGCTTCGCAACGTGGAAGCAGCCACGAGGCCACGTCTGGAATGTCGTCGTGAGACCGGCCTCATCCTGAGGTGCGACCGGAAGGTCGGGAACCCCTTCCGGACAAAGCAGGGGAGTCGACCCTCCTATGGAGATCAGGAGGGTAGAAAGGGGCTCAGAGGAAGTGGTGCCGGTAAAACCTCGGTGTTCCTCTCCAGGGAGACCGGGATGCCGGGGAACTTTGTGGGGGCGCATCAAGGGTGCCAAGTACCGTTTCGACCTCCAATTCCTCACGTGGGACTTCTCCTGAGACGCTGTAGCGGGAAAGGGCTTCATCCTGCGATGAC
>NW_011430041.1:0-634 GCF_000754665.1 Bison bison bison
GAAGGGGTTCCCGACCTTCCGGTCGCACCTCAGGATGAGGCCGGTCTCACGACGACATTCCAGACGTGGCCTCGTGGGTGCTTCCACGTTGCGAAGCACCCCGATTTCCCGGTCCCCTCTTGATAAGAACCCGATGCCCGGACACCTCTCCGAACTCCACCCTATGAATGAAGTCAACACGAAGGGGCAGTGACTCGCCCGTGCATCGTCCGGAAAAATCCCCAAGTTCCAAATACAGCTCGACAAGTGGCCTCTCTCCCCGGGGACACCGCGAGAGGCAAGAGGAGTTCCATGCCTCAACCCAAGACGAGGCCTGACTCTCCTGTCCCCAGTCTGCAGGGACCCTGCGATCGGAGTCTGAAATCAGAGGAACCCTGAGGTTCCTGCCCCAGCTGGAGAAAAGGCCCTCTTCCAGTGCACCAAACCCCGTGGAGTCCCGAGAGGCCCCTCCCACCTCCAGTTTCCCTGACTTCTCAGAGCCACCATGAGAAGCCCCCTGAGGTCAACTGCACAAGTCGAGGGAAGCCAGCGTTTCCTGCCTCCACTCTAGAAAGACATCGAGAGACCTTCTTCAACACGTCTCGAGGCCAGTATTCCCCTCCATGACTCGAGAGCAATGACGCGCTCCCCCTCG
>NW_011430042.1:0-582 GCF_000754665.1 Bison bison bison
GAGCTGCGTGATTCCTGCCTGGTCACGTGCTTGATTATTGCCAGTTGAGCAGCATGATTCGTCACTACTGAGCTCCATATTTATTGCCTGCTGATTGCGTGGTTCGTGTCTGCTCAGCTCTTTGAGTATTGCCTCCTGAGGTCCCTGTTCGGTCGCCACCTGCCGGGGACCAGCCCCAACTGATCCAGGGTATTCGAAGGAGAGATGGCCTAGGCGACTATTTATATGCTAATCACAGATGTCAAGAATAATAGTATGAGGAGAGCTCAGTAGGAAAATTCGGTGGAGAAAAGAGACTGAGTAGCTTGGTTTACGCGGAAGACCAATCAAACGTCAAGACAAGAAGTTTGCACCACTTACGTAGGCCGCAGGCGCCCTCTCGGATACCGAAAGGTGCCTCACCCTAGACAGCTTCTCGAGTGGGTATTAGCAGCCCAGGCATGATTAGTAAGCGTGCTGGGTTCCACGCTCCAGATGGAGACTCAGCTGGAAGTTAAAGGGAAGAATGACAAGGAACTTTATGAATTGGAGCTGTAAGTTAACTCTTTGACAGAGAGAGCGAGATGGTGGTGGGGGACAGCC
>NW_011430043.1:0-770 GCF_000754665.1 Bison bison bison
CGGGCATTGGGCTCCAAACCTGGGACCAAAGTACTGCCCGGAGCTCACTGATCATGGGCTGGTTCCCCTGCGCTGCGGCTGTGCTAGGGAGCCCAAACGCACAGGGGAAGCCCGCACAGCACATCCACCTGCCTCTAGGCGGGAGGACAGCTCCAGGGAAGGCCCGGTCTGGCAGGCGCTTTCTGGGCACACACGGAGCAACACTCTGGCTGTGGAGCCGCCTCCCCAAGCCAGGGGCACCGGGACCCTGATTCCCTCCGTGCGGCGCTCAGTCTGGGCGGGGAAGCACCAGCTTGGGAATGCAGCCTGGGGCGCTTCCTTTCCCTCGGAAAGAGCTCTCCCTGCGGGAGGCTTTGGCAGTATGCACACCCCCAGCCCCTAAGCCCTCTGCAAGGACGCCTGGCTCCTAGGTCCGAAGGGAAGGCGAGAGCTGAGCTGAGGCACCAGTCCAGGCACCACTCACGTCTCCCACACTCCCGCAGCCTGCCCTTCCCGGGCGCGAACGCTAGAAGCTGGGGCAGGGCTTGGGGAGGCTCGCCCAGCCCACGAGCAGCCTCTCGGCCGGGGCTCTGTGCTATCGCGCCTGGGCGCAGAGCTGGAGCTCCGCCGGTGTGGAAGCTCACTCGGTCCTTCCCAGTAACAGGCTTGCAAGCACCCGCCGGCAGCCAGCCTCTTCTCTCCCGCGTTCCGGGCATTGGGTTCAAAACCTGGGACCAAAGTACTGCCCGGAGCTCACTGATCATGGGCTGGTTCCCCTGCGCTGCGGCTGT
>NW_011430044.1:0-648 GCF_000754665.1 Bison bison bison
CTGAAGTTTTATAGCTTTATGTGTCTCACATTTAAATCTATGATCAATTTTGAGTTGATTTGTATCAAGTGAGTTTCATTTTTTTGCCTGTGAATATCCAATAGCTTAAGCACCATTTGTTGGGAAGGCTATCTATCCTTCCACCATTGAACTGCTTTTGCTTCTTCCTTAAAAATCAGTTATCTGTCCTTGTATAGATTTATATTTGGGTTGTCTATTCTGTCTTGTTGATCTTTGTGCCTATTTCACCACCAATACCACAGTGTCTTGATTTTTTGGAGCGCCAAAGAATTGATGCTTTTGAACTGTGCTGTTGGAGAAGACTCTTGAGAGTCCCTTGGACTGCAAGGAGATGCAACCAGTCCATTCTAAAGGAAATCAGTCCTGGGTGTTCTTTGGAAGGACTGATGCTAAAGCTGTAACTCCAATACTTTGGCCACCTCATGCAAAGAGTTGACTCATTTGAAAAGACTCTGATGCTGGGAGGGATTGGGGGGCAGGAGGAGATGGGGGACCACAGAGGATGAGACGGTTGGATGGCATCAGCAACTCAATGGACATGAGTTTGAGTAAACTCTGGGAGTTGCTGATGGACAGGGATACCTGGCTTGCTGCAATCCACGGGGTCTCAAAGAGTTGGACACGACT
>NW_011430045.1:0-550 GCF_000754665.1 Bison bison bison
GGAGGCTTCTGGGAGACCCAAGCAAAAGAGAAAAAAGCTGGGGAATTTAATCACCAAACCTCTGTCATTTGTTGGGGGCTTTACAGTGATGACAGATCTTGCAAACTACCTTATACCTAGACTAAAGGCAAACCTGCAGTCAAGATGCTCCTGAGAAGAAGTGCACAGGAATGCAGAAAACTGGGGAAAGATGGTCACATGCACACACTGAGGAGTCTGCTAAGCTGCTTGTCAGCAAAGGATACACATAGGAGACACAGGCCAATGACACTGGGAAGACAGGCTGAGACTGACCTGTGGTTTTCAATTCTTAAAGAGCTTGGACTTCATTTTATGAGCACTTAAAGAACTAAAGAGTTGACTTAATTTTATTATGCAGAACTTCAAACATACATAAGATTATAAAGAACAGTTAGCATCAACTCTGGCCTATCTGTCTATGTTGCCATTCATGCTTTCTCACTCTATATGGCTTGAATCAAATCCCAGGCATCATATCAATTATTCATAAACATTTTAGTATGTGTGTATTAAATATAAAAGATAAGGA
>NW_011430046.1:0-671 GCF_000754665.1 Bison bison bison
CCTCTTTTCTTTTAGTTTGCTTGGATAACAAACAAAACCACATTCTAACAGACTCAAATCCTCATGTGATTATTTGGGAAGGTAATTCCACAGCTTTTCCCCAGCAGCTAAAGACCCTAGATAAAGTCAGTCTCCTTATCCCAAGAATGGCTATCGTTAAAGTTTTGGTGGCATCTTCTCAGCATATAACGCCTGGCTCCTTGGATTATTGTGTCATTTGATAACAAGGAAGTTGAACTCACCCTTAAAGTCTCACAACAAATGAAATGTTACTTACGGTTGTTTTTCTGGATGCTTTCTCATCACACAGGTGTTATACAAAGAAACATGGGCAAGGGAACCCCTTTACCTGTCACTCCAGAGATGGAGAGAATCAAACACAATCAAGAAAATATTAGCTCGGTACTTGCGGCAAGACAAAAAAAAACAAAAAACCTAACTTACTTTAATAATTTAAATAATACATATTAATCCTACTTTTTAAAGATAACTGAAATTTGTGAATTTCTTAATCACATTTATCCTTCTTCCTTCTTTAGGGCTACTCCTGGACTTAACCTCAGAATAACAAGGTTGCTTTAATCCATTATTTTAAAGTCTAATATCAGGAAGTAACAGATTTTCCAATAAGTCATCCCTTTGCTCCTCTCTCCCCAAACTTAACTCTCTAT
>NW_011430047.1:0-598 GCF_000754665.1 Bison bison bison
AATACCCTAAATACATGTACAGATATTCCATAGCGATGCAAAGACTTAAGTTGGCAATACCGTGGAATGCATCTTCAATCTGAAATGAAGATTCAATATGAATTATAAAAGGCTGAAAGGTTGTTGCTAAACCACCAACGATGCCAATATTCTTGGCCTCCAGAGGAGAAGAGTTCAATCCAGGGCCAGTGACGAAGCTTGATCGCTCAGAGGTTTTGTGTTATAAAGTTTTATAAAACTACAAAAGAGATAGAGAAAGCTGCTGACGTAGACATCAGAAGGGGGAAGAAAGAGTACCCCTGCTAGCCTTTAGCCAGATGTTATACAGCCACTAGCAGTCTGCTAATGAAAGAAAGACAATGTCTCAGAGAATGGCACCAGGCTCCTCACCCGCAACATGCATTGAGATAACATTGGCAGCAGGTGAGTCATCCCAGGCCATAAAATGATTGACATGAATCTTGAAGAAAGGCAGATTTCCAAGCAAATATATAGTTTCATTAACATAGATTAGGAGAATAAGGCAAAACACACTGGTTTGTCGAGTCAGTTCTGAGCCTTATGGGGAACCAACCTGAAGACGGAGTCTTGGGTAAAT
>NW_011430048.1:0-588 GCF_000754665.1 Bison bison bison
GCAATCCAAGCTGTCTAGAATTCAGGGATCAAACGAGGGCTACGGAAAGGAAAGATGACCTGACCTAGGAGGGCCATGATATTCTCTAGAACCGGACAAAGTTGGTTTGCAAGGAAACTTGATTCCTTGGAACCCGGAAAGCTGGTTCTTTTCATATGCAATTCCAAACCATGAGCTCCTTCCCAAAGCCTGCCTGGCCGCCAGCCCCACCCCCCACTCCCCACGAAAAACGGACTCAAGAAATCTTTTCCATCTCAGGCGGAAAACTGGAAGATGTCTTGTCTTGTCTGTCTGGATTGATGTCTGTGTCAGTGTGAGCCTTGTGATTTTTGATAATAGTGCTCAAGTTCTGAGTTCTTATTTCAATGGTCTCAAGACAAGGCAGCCCTTGCAAACCCAACTGCTTCCAATACAAGAAAACTTTGACCTCAGGGAATGTCAGAGTCCCGTGAACTGGGAACTAGTCAATATGAAATATCTAGTAGTTTTGTTTTTGCTCCTCTACTGTAGACATGTCTAAGAGTCATCAACATGAAGCACAAAATGTTCATAGTGCCTCGGTTTGTTCTAAGGTAAAAATTGCTATAT
>NW_011430049.1:0-565 GCF_000754665.1 Bison bison bison
CTGCTGCATCCCATTCTTGGACCATGCCTCTGCTGGAGACTCCTAGACACTCACAAGCAAGTCTGACTCAGTCTTTTGTGGGGACACTGCCCTTAACTCTTGGCTCCTGGTGGACACAAGGTTTTGTTTGTGCCCTCCAACAGTCTGTTTCAGTCCTGTGGAAGTTCTATAATTAAATCAACTGGCCTCCAAAGTCAAATTCCCTGAGGGTTCTCAATCCCTTTGCCAGATCCGCAGGTTGAGAAATCTCTAGTGGTCCTAAAACTTCCTTACCTGTACAAGAAATTCTTTAGAATAATTATCCTGCAATTTGTGGATTGTGCACTAGGCCACTTTTTGGTGGGTTGAAAGGTTACCTCCTCTGAGAGGGCTTATATCACAAACTGCATGAACAAGGTCTGTAGCAGACAGAGCCTCTCTTCCATGTTAGGCCATTGCTGACCCTTGCTTCTGCAAGAGACACTCAATCACTCAAAAGCAGTTCTGACTCTGTCTTTGTGCGTTCCTTGGGTATAGGTGCACAAAATATTTTATTGAGCACTCTCAGTGTGGCTGGTAAGTATTG
>NW_011430050.1:0-544 GCF_000754665.1 Bison bison bison
AAGAAAGCTGTGGTACATATACACAATGGAGTATTACTCAGCCATTAAAAAGAATACATTTGAATCAGTTCTAATGAGGTGGATGAAACTGGAGCCTATTATACAGAGTGAAGTAAGCCAGAAAGAAAAATACCAATACAGTATACTAACGCATATATATGGAATTTAGAAAGATGGTAACAATAACCCTGTAAGCGAGACAGCAAAAGAGACACAGATGCATGGAACAGTCTTTTGGACTCTGTGGGAGAGAGTGAGGGGGGGATGATTTGGGAGAATGGCATTGAAACATGTATAATATCATATATGAAACAAATCGCCAGTCCAGGTTTGATGCAAGATACAGGATGCTTGGGGCTGGCGCACTGGGATGACCCAGAGGATGGTACGGGGAGGGAGGAGGGAGGGAGGTTCGGGATGGGGAACATGTGTATACCTGTGGCGGATTCATGTTTATGTATGGCAAAACCAATACAATATTGTAAAGTAATTAACCTCCAATTAAAATAAATAAATTTATATTAAAAATAAATAAAAATAAAAT
>NW_011430051.1:0-502 GCF_000754665.1 Bison bison bison
GAAAGAGAAAATCAACTTTGGCTTCATGGAACTTACATTGTGTTGGGGGCATACAGCCCCCAAAGATAAGTAATTTATCAGGTGTTTATAACTGCTGTGGTTAACATTAAACCGGGATAGTGAAAGAGAGAGAGGGGATGATATCTAGAAAGAGTGACCAGGGAAGTTCCTTCTAAGATTGTGAGATTTGAGCAAAAGCCTAGAGGAGATGCCTATCTGGGAGAAAAGTATCCCAGACAGAGTTAAGGCCAGTGGAAAAACGGGAGTGGAACTCAGTGTAGTGTGTATAAAAAGAATGAGGAGGGCTATGTGACTGTCACAGCATGATGGAGGGAGAGCCAGGAGATCCGATGAGAGCAGTGATGAGGGGCGGGTCCCCTAGGGCCTTCTGGCCATAACGGGGACTTTGACTTGAGCCACAGGAGGGTTCTTACCAGAGAAGCCTCCACGGTTCTTTCAGAGGCCCAGATCACCCAATGCTTGTTGAGGAGCTCTAGATTCA
>NW_011430052.1:0-572 GCF_000754665.1 Bison bison bison
CCCCCAAAGCACATCAGGAGCAAGTCCTGACTGTAGCAGAATCCAGCCCCTGCATTCCCGCCACGCTGCCTGGTCCCATGAGCGCGGGAGGAAGGGTGCAAACACAGAGTGCGGTTAGTCGTGCAACGTCACATGGGGCACGAGGACACACAACGCACACCCGCAGCAGTGCCCACTCCTACTGAGGGTCTGGGGAAACTTCTAGAGGGTGGATGAGCCAGAGAGAGCGAGCCTGGGGGCTGCCACGTGGGGGTCCCTGCCACCCGGGGTGGGGGAGGGCGGTCAATGGCACATTTGATGACGTAAACGTGGTCATGGGGACAGATACTCCACGTCGGCAGCTGCCAGTCTCTCCTTAGACCTACGGATTCACAGAGCTCCACATTCACAGATTCCACACAGTCTATTGTTATTCAATTTTACACTTACCTCATTCCCTCAGCTGCCAGCTTTACGAGAAAGAGGTAGGAGATGACAAGACCACCATCAAATGTGAGCCCTCGAGATCAGATGAGATCAGGTGCGTTCAGGGTGGTATGGCCTTAGAAGGAGGCGGCTGCCGCCGGGGGCCC
>NW_011430053.1:0-500 GCF_000754665.1 Bison bison bison
GGAGAAGTTTCTTTGGGACTGGTTGGGTTGCCTTTCTCCCCTTGGCCTTCGTGTTGGTGCTGGTGGTGCTGGTGGTGCTGGTGGTGCTGGTGGCGGTGCTCATGGCCTTGTGGATCGCTTCTCCTGTTTGGCACTTGGAGCTTCTCCAGCGTACTCCTTGCACCGGACATGGAGCCCCAGGGATCTTTGCGGACGAGTGTCGTGCCGGGGACGCGCGCATCCCCGCCTCATTCCTGCCGGACTCTCCGCCAAGAAGCACGAGGCCTCCCAAGGACAGACACCCATAAAGCCTGCTTGCCCGTCTTCTCCCCGGACGCCTCTCGACGTCTGGGGCATTTTCGAGAGCCTGACCGGCCGGAAGGAGACGGTTCATGGACCTGCACCCGCTCTTCCCTGCCCCCCCGAAGGGCTCCCCGAGATCTTCTCCTTGCTCGGCTGGCCCGTGAGCGCTCTGTGAGGCGTCTCCAGGCCGCGTCACTCACCCGAGGCCAGCGGTGCGG
>NW_011430054.1:0-616 GCF_000754665.1 Bison bison bison
CACAACAGTGTGAGTGTGCATCATGTCACTGAACTGTACACTTAAAAATGGTTAAATTTTAAAAGGCACAGGCAAGAAAAAAGAATGAAGTACTGATATATGCTACAACATAAACTTTGAACATAGTATGCTGAGTGAAAGAAACCAGACACCGAAGCCATCTAGCATATGATTCCATTTATATGAAATATTCGAAATAGACAAATCCATACAGACAGAAAATAGATGAGTGGTTTCTAGGGGCCAGGGAGCAGGGGAGGAGTGACTGACTGTAATGGGTATGGACTTCATTTTGGGGGGTAATGAAAAGGTTCTGAAATTAGACAGTAGTGCTGGCTTTACAGCCTTGTGAATATATGAAAATGCTGGGTGGTGTGGTGTATGAATTGCACCTTAATTTAAAAACAATCAGGATCCCTTTTAAAAAATATGCTATGATTTCTTTAACTCTAGATGTATATAATGAACTTGAAATAGTCCATCTTTAAAGCATACAGTCAAAGCCTTCTTTCCTTTTAACGGAGCATCTTTGCCCCAGAATATAGCAGTAGACAGAATATCCTACCCTGTGAGTTACTGAGATTCATTTTCCCATATGTCTTAGTCCATTCCAGGT
>NW_011430055.1:0-614 GCF_000754665.1 Bison bison bison
CCCCCGTCATCGCAAGATGAAGCCCTTTCCCGCTACAGCGTCTCAGGAGAAGTCCCACGTTAGGAATTGGAGGTCGAAAGGGCACTTGGCACCCTTGATGCGACCCACAAAGTTCCCCGAAATCCCGGTCTCCCTCGAGAGGAACACTGAGGTTTCCGGCACTCCCTCCTCTGAGCCCTTTCTCACCTCCTGATCGGGACAGGAGGGTCGACTCCCCTGCTTTGTCTGGAAGGGGTTCCCGACCTTCCGGTCGCACCTCAGGATGAGGCCGGTCTCACGAAGACATTCCAGACGTGGCCTCGTGGGTGGTTCCACATTCCGTAGGACCCCGATTTCCCGGTCCCCTCTTGAGAAGAACCCGATGCCCGGACACCTCTCCGAACTCCACCCTGTGAATGAAGTCCACACGAAGGGGCAGTTTTTCCGTGCATCGTTCGGAAAAAACCCCAGGTTCCAAATACAGCTCGACAAGCGGCCTCTCTCCCGGGGACATCTCGAGAGGCAAGCGGAGTTCCATGCCTCAAGCCAAGACGAGGCCTGACTCTCCTGTCCCCAGTCTGCAGGGACCCTGCGATCGGAGTCTGAAATCAGAGGTACCCTGCGGTTCCTGCCTC
>NW_011430056.1:0-647 GCF_000754665.1 Bison bison bison
GATTTAGGCAGGCTTGTGAATAGATATGGGAGAAGGCAATGGCACCCCACTCCAGTACTCTTGCCTGGAAAATCCCATGGACGGAAGAGCCTGTAGGCTGCAGTCCATGGGGTCACTCAGAGTCGGACACGACTGAGCGACTTCACTTTCACATTTCACTTTCATGCATTGGAGGAGGACATGGCAACCCACTCCAGTGTTCTTGCCTAGAGAGCCCCAGGGACTGCGGGGCCTGGTGGGCTGCCGTCCATGGGGTCACACAGACTCGGACACGACTGAAACGACTTAGCAGCAGCAGCAGCAGCAGCAGTGCATAGATATCAAAAGGGTTGAGAACAGTCAGGTAGGATCACACAAGTCACCGTGAAACAATAATACTTCTCCACTTAGCCAAAGCTAACAAAAGATTTCTGTTCTCGGTCAACCTAGAAGAGATCACGGAAGAGGTAAAGAAACTTAAAATCCATTAGCAAAGGCAGTTCAACCTCTCAAGAAACCTTGCGCTAGGCACAACACTCTTTTCTGGGGGTCCACTTTCCCTACAACCTCCTTATCCCATTCTGTACCCATTCCTTTGCTTCTCCCATCCTGAAACTGCCACCTGGAAGAAGAACGACGTCGTTTGCCTTCAGAAAATGCGATTTCAT
>NW_011430057.1:0-575 GCF_000754665.1 Bison bison bison
AAATATATGCATTTGTATACATTTGTGCAAATAAAATTTTAAAGTTTTCTTGGAAAACCTGGTCCTTAAAATTAGCCTTTCCTTATTTTAAATGAATAGCTTAGTGTGTAGATAACAAATGAAATATGAATGTACACTTGCTCAAAAATGGACTTATATTTATTAATGATGCACTAGAGTAAATATTGTAATATGAAGAGAACCATTATAATAATTTCCTTTTTGCTCAATAGCAAACTTTTAGTTTTATTTTTAGAATTAAAGTCGAGATTGCCTCTGAATGCTCTATGGAGAAATATTGTTAAATAAGCCAAAAAAAATACTGCTTCTAAAAAAAAAAATGAAGCTAGGTCATTAAAGTAAAGCATTGTTATTAAAAGGGATTTGATGAGAAGGGGTGGATTTTGGATTTTGTTTGCTTCTTGTTAGGTTTGTGACTCTGGGAAATGTATTTCACCTCTCTGGGCTTTAGATGCCTTATTTTGAGACTTAGGCTCTCAAGTCATGTCCAGGTAAAACTGTAGCAGGTACTTTCAGTGCTCTGCCCACATTCCCTGAGTTTCCTGTACTGGTGT
>NW_011430058.1:0-560 GCF_000754665.1 Bison bison bison
TCTTCAAAAGGAGAGAGAAGAAATACAGCTCCACCCACCAGAACACTGACACAAGCTTCCCTAACCAAGAAACCTTGACAAGCCACCTGTACAAACCCACACAGAGTGAGGAAAAGCCACAATAAAGAGAACTCCACAAACTGCCAGAATACAGAAAGGACACCCCAAGCTCAGCAATTTAAACAAGATGAAGAGACAGAGGAATACCCAGCAGACAAAGGAACAGGATAAAAGCCCACCAAACCAAACAAAAGAGAAGAGATAGGGAATCTACCTGATAAAGAATTCCGAATAATGATAGTGAAATTGATCCAAAATCTTGAAATCAAAATGGAATCACAGATAAATAGCTTGGAGACAAAGATTAGAGAAGATGGAAGAAAGGTTTAACAAGGACCTAGAAGAAATAAAAGAGTCAATATAAAATGAATAATGCAATAAATGAAATTAAAAACACTACTGGAGGCAACAAATAGTAGAATAAACAGAGGCAGAAGATAGGATTAGTGAATTAAAGATAGAATGGTAGAAATAAATGAATCAGAGAGGATAAAGAAAAC
>NW_011430059.1:0-728 GCF_000754665.1 Bison bison bison
AGCAAACCCAGTGGGATTGCTGGGTGGTATGGTAGTTCTCTTTTCAGTTTTTTAAGGAACCTACATACTGCCCCCCAAAGTGGCTATGTCAATTTACATTCCCACCAACAATTCATGGGGTCACAAAGAGTCAGACATGACTGAGCGACTGAATTGAACTGAACTGAATAGTGATAGAATAGTGAGTGATGTTGAGATTCTGTTGTGTTTGGTATTCCATCCTATGACTTACTTATACAATGAATAAGTACATTTGAATAGATTCTGATCGACCCTTTGCACTATATAAAATGACAGGCTTAGACAAATGCATATTGACAGGTATCCATCCTAAACGATCACTTCCAATTCCCCACTCCGTGATCTGCTTATCATCTATGTAGCTTTACCTTCCAGAATGTCACAATGGCGTCATACTGGGTGCAGCCTTTTCAACTGGATTCTTTCACTTAGCCGTGTGCATCTAAGATTTATCCCTTTCAAGGTTGATGTTTCATTCCTTTCCACTGTTGAGTGTTATTCCTTTGCATGTATATAGGAGGAAAATAAAATTTCCCTCTCCCCTTCCAGGTTCTTGGTTGAGCCCTCCTTCTCCATCATTAAACACAAATTATCAGGAGAAAGAAGTTTAATGAACATGTATACCTTTTGCATAGAGAGGAGATGCCAAGGAAAACTGAGTCCTCCCTGAAATGACCAAAGACTTCACCATAAATAGCTCTTCAACC
>NW_011430060.1:0-504 GCF_000754665.1 Bison bison bison
TTCCCCATAAGCAGGCAAAATGAGGTCAGTATTTCTCTAATACCAAGATCAGACAGAGACATCACACACAGACACACAACCAATGTCCCATATGAATACAGATGCAAGAGTCCTCAACAAAACACTGGCAAAAAAACCCTAACAACATATAAAAAAGGTTATATGCCATGACCACGTGGGATTTATGCAGGCATGCAAAGTTGGTTCATTATATGAAATTCAATCGACATTATGCCATTTTAATGCAATAAAGAACAAAAAACATATTTGCCTGCAGAAAAAGCATTTCCCTGAGTCTAGCACCTATCCATAATAGGGGTTAAAAACACTTGATAACTAAGAACAGAAGAGTACTTTCTCAATCAAAGGGTACCTGTAAAAGACCCACAGCTAACATCATACTTAATAATGAAAAACTGAGAGCTTTCCCCCTAAGATTGGGAACAACACGAGGAAGTCTATCCCACACTTTGGCTCAATATTATACTGGCAGTTCTATAACCA
>NW_011430061.1:0-571 GCF_000754665.1 Bison bison bison
AAAGGTGCCTCACCCTAGACACCTTCTCGAGTGGGTCTTAGCAGCCCAGGCATAATTAGGAAGCGTGGTGGGTTCCGCGCTCCAGATGGAGACTCAGCTGGAAGTTAAAGGGAAGAATGACAAGGAACTTTAAGAATTGGAGCTGTAAGTTAACTCTTTGACAGAGAGAGCGAGATGGTGGTGGGGGACAGCCCCCAGTGAAATCAGAGGTGAGAGCACAAAGCAATACAGTAGGCAGACTCTGGTTTTTTGGGGGGAGATGCTCGAGAATATCCGGGTGGACTCCTGAGGCTCGATCCCGCATTTGCATATGCCGAGCCTCCTTCCTCATGACCTTTGTCCAGACTGGAATGCCTCCCGGCTCCCGGCACATGATCAGTGCATGCTCAGTCACGATATCAGTGCCTGCTCAGCCACGTGATCACTGACGGCACAGTCACGTGATCAGCGCCTCTCAGTCACGTGATCACCGTATGATAAACACGTGATCAGTGAACGACCAGCCACGTGATCACTGCATGCGTAGTCAGGTGGTCAATTCCTGATCAGCCACCTGATCAGTGCGTGCACA
>NW_011430062.1:0-797 GCF_000754665.1 Bison bison bison
GAAGGAAAGCTGGGGATTGCTCTCGAGTGACTGCAGGGCCAACAGACCTCATCTAGGCTTGTGTCCAGAAGCCAGTGTTCCTCTCCAGGGGCGAAAGGGATCTCGGGGTTGCATTCCAGACACACCCGGGGAGACAGGCATCCATCTCGAGTGGAAGCAAAGAACCCCGCTCTGCTCTCGAGTCGCGACGGGTATCTCTTGGAGCTCACTGGGTGGACTAAAGGGAGTCAAGCCTCCTGAGGCGTTTGGAGAGAGGTCGAGAGATTGGTCTCTAGGCCATACAGGAGACGAAGGCCCTCAAGTCGCGATGACGGGGGAGGCTGGGGTTTGTTTTCGAGCGGCGGCCCCAGTGTACGGTTTCTCGCGAGGTACGACGGCGAGGTCAGTGAGCCTCTCGTGGGGCGCCAAGGAAGTCGGGTCTCCATGCGAATGGCGAGGGGGAGCGCGTCATTGCTCTCAAGTCATAGTAGGGGAATCTGGCCTCGAGACGTGTTGAAGAAGGTCTCTCGAGGTCTTTCTCGGGTTGAGGCAGGACAGCCTGGGGTCCCTCGACTTGTGCAGGTGACCTCAGGGGGCTTCTCATGGTGGCTCTGAGAAGTCAGGGAAACTGGAGTTGGGAGGGGCCTCTCGGCACTCCACTGGGTTTGGTGCATTGGAAGAGGGCCTCATCTCCAGTTGACGCAGGAACCTCAGGGTTCCTCTGACTTCAGACTCCGATTGCAAGGTCCCTGCAGACTTGGGACAGGAGAGTCAGGCCTCGTCTTGTGTTGAGGCAGTGGAACTCCGCTTGCCTCTCG
>NW_011430063.1:0-693 GCF_000754665.1 Bison bison bison
CTGTAGGCTAGATTGGCCAATGAAGGCTTTAGGAAGGAGAGTTAAGTGATGATGTGGGCATTAGGGAATGTAGAGAATTTAAGCAGGTAGAAAGGAGGCACAAAGACATTCTGTCTAAAGGAAGATAAAATGTACAGTGAGTTGGAGGGCTCAATTTACTGGTATGAGTGAGTTTCAAGATTCTGGGAGGCTTCAAATTCTGGGAGGCTCTGCAGTGTCTTCAGCTTCTTGCAGCCCAGAAACATAGTTTAATTTTTTTCCTTCCCATTCTTTAGGTGGCCTAAAACTCCCTGGGTTTTGATAATTCATTTTTGAGGCAAGTGAATCTTGAGTCTCCCTATCCGTCCTGGTTCAGTTCTTGGCTGAACCAGATGAGAAAACAAAAGAAACTGCTTTTGATTTCTGTTTGTGTAACTTTACCTTCTTCTCAACTCTGTTTTGTTTTTGGCTATATTCATAGCCAGACTAAAAAGGTGGCATTTAATGATCACTTTGTCAATGCTTTGGTAAACCTGTCTTGTGGAGTGCTACAGTAAAGAGTCCTATCGTACCCTGGCAGTTCTGCCCTGGGGTTGCCAACACCAAGCCACGCTTCCCTAAAGTATTATTATTACCTTATTATCTTTTGCTTCGATTTGTTTGGCAGATTCCTGTATTCTTCTCTGTAGCTCCGTGATGGTTGTTAAGGATTTG
>NW_011430064.1:0-557 GCF_000754665.1 Bison bison bison
CCCAACCCGGTTCTGCAACCAGACACAGTCAGGCGGGCACAGCAAAAAACAAAAAAACAAAAAATCAATCTAGTGGCCTCTCCACTGCCGCGGCGCTTTGGTCGTTTTCCTGTTTGCTCTGCCTCTCCTCGGACTCCAGGGCTGCCCCTGTCCCTGGGGGCCCCGAGATTCAGGCCTTTGGTTCGGAAAGGTGGCAGATGAGGTATTTGTTTGTTTGTTTGTTACTGAAAGAAGGGAGGTGGGAGGAAGAAGCTCAGGGAAGAGGAGTTCAATCACTTGCTCTGGTTGAATGTGAGACACCTGGTCAGCATCTGTAGGGTAGGACCAGGTAGGGCCTGGGGGATAGAATGTTTCAGGAAGAGGTGACTCACCCTGACCTTTCCCTCTGCCCGACCCCAGGATGTGACCTTCTCCTGCCTGGGAAGGGCACTCAGGTTTTCAATGTGCCCCTAAGGTAAGGTGACAGACATTTTACAATAAGGAACAAAGTTGTGTCTTTCTTGCCTTCCGTTTTCTCCTTTCATTCATGGGCTGACATGATGCTGTGGAGAGAGAGT
>NW_011430065.1:0-587 GCF_000754665.1 Bison bison bison
TGCAGCTGGAGTCAGTGCCCTGGCCACCCACCCCCAGGAGGGGCTGGGGCTGCGGGAGCCCAAGAGTTGGGACGTGGGGCGGGGGCTAAAGGAGAGGGAAGGCAAAGAGCCTACAGCACCCGGTATGCCCAGGCGGTCTCCCACCCAAGTACTAACCAGGCCCGACCCTGCTTAGCTTCCGAGATCAAATGAGATAGGGCGCGTTCAGGGTGCTATGGCCTTAGACTGAGGCTACTGCCGCCCGGCGCCCTAAGAGCCCTGCGCTGCACCTCCGTTTCGCTCTGACCTGCCGGTCAGCCATTCCGTCTACAAGTAATTTTACTCCCTCCCCTTTCTCTCCCTGCTTTCTGAGAGTCTCTCTCCTTCCATACTTGATGGTGTAATGAATGGATGCCTTAGATCATTTTCCCTACAACATTTTTTTCTCTTTATTTTACATTGATTTCTATGAATTCATCTTCAAGTTTATGGATTATTTCTGCTAGCATCTACAAATGTGCTGTTGAACCTATCTAGTTTTTCATTTCAATTTATTTAGTTTTAAATCCAGAATTTATGTTAGTTTACCTTTAAAAAAATATTTGTAG
>NW_011430066.1:0-546 GCF_000754665.1 Bison bison bison
ATCTACACAAACAAGACTTTGGCATAGCCAAAAAGGAGTAGATGTTTTTCTGGTGTTCTCTTGCTTTTTTGTATAACCCAACGTGTGTTAGTAATTTGATCTCAGGTTCTTCTGACCTTTCTAAATCCAGCTTGAACATCTGGAAGCTCATGGTTCACATTCTATTGAAGCCTGGCTTTGGGAATTTTGAGCAATACTTTGCGAATGTGTGAGATGAGTGGAGTTAAGCAGTAGTTTGCACATCCGATGGATTGCCTTTTATTGTGGTTGGAATGAAAACTGAACTTTTCCAGTCATCTGACCACAGATGTGTCTTCCAAATCTGCTGGCATATGGAGGGCAGCACACTCACAACATCATCTTTTAGAATGTGAAAGAGCTCAACTGAATTCCATCACCTCCTTGAGCTTTGTTATAGTTATGCTTCTAAAGTCTGACTTGACTTTGCATTCCAGGACGTCTGGCTCTAGGTGAGTGATCACACCATTGTGCTTAACTGGGTCATGAAGATCTTTTGTGCATAGTTCATCTGTGTATTCTTCCCTC
>NW_011430067.1:0-534 GCF_000754665.1 Bison bison bison
CTTGGTATGTCATTACCACTATCCTTTACTTTTTCAGCTTCTGAAACTGAAACACTACCTATTAAACACTAATTCCCTGTTCTCCCCTCCCCTCAACCTTTGGCAACCACCATTCTACTTTTTTTCTTTCTCTCTGAATTTGACTACTCCAGTACCTCATTTAAGTGAAATCATAAAATATTTGTCCTTTTGTGATTGGCTTATTTCACTTTGTACAATGTCTTCAAGATTCATGCATGTCGTAACAAGTGTCAGAATTTCCTTCCTTTTTAAGACTGAATAATATTTTGTTGCATATTTATGCCCAACGTTTAGTTTAATCATTCATGCATCAGACACTTGAGTTCCTTCCACTTTTTGGCTATTATGAATATAGCTGCTGTGAATACAGATGTATAAATATTTGTTCCAGACATTGCTTTAAATTTTTTTTTGGTTATTCTCAGAAGTGAAATTTTAGGATAGCATGATAATTCTGTTTAATTTTTTGAGGACCCTCCGAACTGTTTTGTATAGCAGCTGCTCCATTCTACA
>NW_011430068.1:0-533 GCF_000754665.1 Bison bison bison
AGGGAAGTCCAATCTTCCATTCGAGTTGCGAAGGAAAGCTGGGGATTGCTCTCGAGTGACTGCAGGGCCAATAGACCTCATCTAGGCTTGTGTCCAGAAGCCAATGTTCCTCTCCAGGGGCGACCGGGATCTCGGGGTTGCATTCCAGACGCACCCGGGGAGACAGGCATTCATCTCGAGTGGAAGCAAAGAACCCCGCTCTGCTCTCGAGTCGCGACGGGTATCTCTTGGAGCTCACTGGGTGGACTAAAGGGTGTCAAGCCTCCTGAGGCCTTTGGAGAGAGGTCGCGAGGTTGGCCTCTAGGCCATGCAGGAGACGAAGGCCCTCATCTCCGCGATGACGGGGGAGTCTCGGGGTGGTTCTCGAGCGGCGGCCCCAGGGTGCGGTTTCACACGAGGTACGAAGGCGAGGTCAGTGAGCCTCTCGTGGGGCGCCAGGGAAGTCGGGTCTGCATGCGAGTGGCGAGGGGGAGCGCGTCATTGCTCTCGAGTCATGGTAGGGGAACCTGGCCTCGAGACGTGTTGAAGAAGGT
>NW_011430069.1:0-584 GCF_000754665.1 Bison bison bison
GCAAAGAGTCGGACACAACTGAGTGACTAACACTTTGACTTTCTCCCTAATACTGTGAGTGTTTCAAAGGTGGGTGCTATCTTGTACTTGCCAAGTTTAGCCCGTTATACACTGCCTGGCATGGACCAGTCCCGTAGTAAATATTTGTTGAATGAATGAACGACTGTGTGAGGAGCAGTAGATTTTTCATAAAAGTGGCTGATGTTCCATAAACCTTATCCCTAGCGTCTTGATATCTCAGGTAGAGGAGGGTTGTCCTCTTGTCCCAGCCAGCAGACTGGGTAAGTGACTGTGTCTGCTTCTAGCTGGGAAGCCAGAGGTATAGCACTTTTGACTATAATACTAATTAATACTCGAGTATTAACCACCCAGAAAAGCAGTATTTCTTGGAAATAAGGTTGGGTGACTGGCTGTAGTCCTATATATATATAAAATCAGTGGCTGTGTGTGTGTAGGAAAGCCTGATCATGGGGTCAGACTAATTTATGTTCATGTATGATATTTTCCCTACTTTTTAAGTTCTCTGAGGTTCTAATTTCCGGATCTGTAAAACAAGGATTAGTATGTATGTCCTGTAAGATTTC
>NW_011430070.1:0-663 GCF_000754665.1 Bison bison bison
TTTGGAACCTGGGGGTTTTTTCCGGACAATGCACGGGCGAGTTACTGCCCCTTCGTGTTGACTTCATTCACAGGGTGGAGTTCGGAGAGGTGCCCGGGCATCGGGTTCTTATCAAGAGGGGACCGGGAAATCGGGGTGCTTCGCAATGTGGAAGCACCCACGAGGCCACGTCTGGAATGTCGTCATGAGACCGGCCTCATCCTGAGGTGCGAACGGAAGGTCGGGGACCCCTTCCAGACAAAGCAGGGGAGTCGACCCTCCTGTTGAGATCAGGAGTGTAGAAGGGGCTCAGAGGAAGTGGTGCTGGAAAACCTCGGTGTTCCTCTCCAGGGAGACCGGGATGCTGGGGAACTTGGTGGGGCTCATCAAGGGTGCCAAGTACCGTTTCGACCTCCAGTTCCTAACGTGGGACTTCTCCTGAGACGCTGTAGCGGGAAAGGGCTTCATCTTGTGATGACGGGGGAACCACGTGGTTTTTCTCGAGTTGCGGTTGGATTCTCGAGTTACGACGGGGAATTCAGGATGCCTCTTGTGTTGGCCCAGGGAAGTCCAATCTTCCATTCGAGTTGCGAAGGAAAGCTGGGGATTGCTCTCGAGTGACCGCAGGGCCAATAGACCTCATCTAGGCTTGTGTCCAGAAGCCAATGTTCCGTCTCCAGGGGC
>NW_011430071.1:0-589 GCF_000754665.1 Bison bison bison
TGCAACAGATTAAAATTAAGCAGTAAAATTGCATTTAAGGACAATTGTGGACTTTGAGAAAAAGTGCAGGCTCGAACAAGGGATAACCTGACACTGAACTGACCCCAGAATATTTTTTCTAAATTTTGTGTTCAATTATGTTTCAGTTTATTTTATATTGTACATTTGGGAGTTCAAATTCTAGTCTAGGTTTTTTAATTTTTGCTTTCTGGAATTTGTTATGCATTTTGTAGTATTAAGAGTCTATTTTTTAATATCCATTTTCACTCAGGGATTTGATTACAGGCTTAATTGCTCTCTTTCCTTTTGACTTTCTTTTCTCCTCCTGATCACCTCTATCTAGCTCTTCCCTCTTCTTTTCTATATATAATGCTGTGGATCTCTTTGACTGTCCAGGATGTGGAGTTATTTCACCACTAACATGGGTTTTGTCTTCTGTGCAATGTTGAAAGTGTAGTCTTGAGGTTACTGCAAGAGGGGGGCCAAAAACCAGAGGCAGGTATCTCAGCTCCAGAACTTTGGATCATCATAGAACCCCTGGCCCCAGGGAAGAGTGATAGACAAGATCCCATCCAAAAGGATACATGCC
>NW_011430072.1:0-569 GCF_000754665.1 Bison bison bison
TCAGGCTCTAGAGCACACGGGCTCAGTAGTTGCAGTACCTGGACTCTAGAGCACAGGCTCAGTGGTTGTGGCTCACTGGCTTAGTTCTCCATGGTATGTGGGATCCTTCCTGACCAGGGATTGAACCTGTGTCCCCTGCACTGGCAGGCAGATTCTTTACCACTGAGCCATCAGGGAAGCCTGAGATAGTTTTATTAATGCAACATAGTTCAGATTTGGTGTCACACTCTGTCTTACCACCTCCTAAAGCATCCACGTGTGTCAAGCAAACCACCGTTACCACCATAACCAAACCTAACTTCACCAAAGGAAGGAGCTCCACTGAATCAAGGGGGAGCCGGCACACCCACTCCCCTCTCAGGTGGCCATGGGGAAGGAAGGAAGCAGGCAGCAGGCGGTCTGGACAAGTGCCTGGCCATCCCCGGGCTCTCGTTTCTTCCTCTGCAAAGTGAGGGTGCTGACCTGCACTAGCTCCGGAGCCCTGGCGGCTCTGGCTGCCATGAACACAGTAGACTTCTGTTCCTTCTCATGCCACCATACGGCCCCCTTTACTCTGTGCTATGCCCGGA
>NW_011430073.1:0-728 GCF_000754665.1 Bison bison bison
CCCATGCACTATTAAAATCTCCACAAGATTTCTGGTATATATAAATAGGATTACTCAAAAACTTTTATGGTAAAAAACAGTGTACCCAATTTCAGAACTCACTTTATAGCTATGATAATCAAGACCACACAGCTGTGGCTAGAGGGGCAAACACAAAGATCAAATAAAGAATAAAGAAACCAGGGAATTTCTGGTAGTCCAGTGGGTAGGGCTCTGTGCTACTGCTGCAGGGGCAGATGTTCAATCCCTAGTTGGGAAACTAAGATCCCAGAATCCATGCAGCATGGCCAAAAGAGCAAAAGAAAACAGAACCCAGAAATCAACCAACACAAATAAATACGTTCAACGAAATCTTGAAGAAGGTACAACGACAATTCAGGGAGGAAAAGACAGATAGAAAAAAGACAGAGGAAAAGGTACCAGTACAGGTGGATATTCACAGGCAAAAAAAATTAAATCTTGACCTACGTCACATACCTTATATAAAAATTAACTCAAAATGGAATACCAACTTGAATACAAAACATAAAGCTATGAGTTGGGAGGGGAAAGGGATAAAACATTTGAGATGTGTTCAGCAAAGAGTTCTTAATTAAACCAAAGCACAATCCATAAAAGAAAAAAGGTATTCATAATCTACTGTACTTCATCAAAATTTAAAACTTTTGTCTAGTTAAAGACTGTTCAGAGCCTGTTCCGAATCTTGACTGTATCAGTGTCCATATCCT
>NW_011430074.1:0-616 GCF_000754665.1 Bison bison bison
GTCCCCGGGGAGAGAGGCCACTTGTCGAGCGGTATTTGGAACCTGGGGGTCTTTTCCGGACGATGCACGGGCGAGTCACTGCCCCTTCGTGTTGACTTCATTCACAGGGTGGAGTTCGGAGAGGTGTCCGGGCATCGGGTTCTTACCAAGAGGGGACCGGGAAATCGGGGTGCTTCGCAATGTGGAAGCACCCACGAGGCCACGTCTGGAATGTCGTCGTGAGACCGGCCTCATCCTGAGGTGCGACCGGAAGGTCGGGAACCCCTTCCAGCCCAAGCAGGGGAGTCGACCCTCCTGTGGAGATCAGGAGGGTAGAAGGGGCTCAGAGGAAGTGGTGCCGGAAAACCTCGGTGTTCCTCTCCAGGGAGACCGGGATGCCGGGAACTTGGTGGGGGCGCATCAAGGGTGCCAAGTACCGTTTCGACCTCCAATTCCTAACGTGGGACTTCTCCTGAGACGCTGTAGCGGGAAAGGGCTTCATCTTGCGATGACGGGGGAAACACGTGGTTTTTTCTCGAGTTGCGGCGGGATTCTCGAGTTACGACGGGGAATTCGGGATGCCTCTTGTGTTGGCCCAGGGAAGTCCAATCTTCCATTCGAGTTGCGAAGGAAAGCT
>NW_011430075.1:0-528 GCF_000754665.1 Bison bison bison
AGCAGCAGCAGTGCATAGATATCAAAAGGGTTGAGAACAGTCAGGTAGGATCACACAAGTCACCGTGAAACAATAATACTTCTCCACTTAGCCAAAGCTAACAAAAGATTTCTGTTCTAGGTCAACCTAGAAGAGATCACGGAAGAGGTAAAGAAACTTAAAATCCATTAGCAAAGGCAGTTCAACCTCTCAAGAAACCTTGTGCTAGGCACAACACTCTTTTCTGGGGGTCCACTTTCCCTACAACCTCCTGATCCCATTCTGTACCCATTCCTTTGCTTCTCCCATCCTGAAACTGCCACCTGGAAGAAAGAACGACGTCATTTGCCTTCAGAATATGCGATTTCATTCCACATACTTTCTTTTAATACCAAGTCATACATTTCCCTTCAGCAACCAAGAACTGACTTTTATATTGGCATTCGACAGATTGGTGAACATACCTATCAGTGATAGTAGCCGCCCCCCCACCCCCCGCTCCCCCGCACACGCGCACACACACACACACACACACACACACACACACAC
>NW_011430076.1:0-765 GCF_000754665.1 Bison bison bison
GCTTTTAGCTTTTAAAAGATCAGGCTTTTCTTTGGCCTTTTAACTCTAGAAACCGGGTTTTCTCTCAAACCCCTTTGACACTTTCAATAAAAACCGGGTTTTCTCTCAAACCCTTTAACACTTCCCACCACTACTCGCCCTGTCTGTCCTACAGGGGGGTCCGCGGCACCCTGGGTGGGGGCCTATCCATCCCGTAAATTGAACACTTTCTCAACACTTTTTCAATTCAACACTTTCTCAACACTTTTTCTGAGGTACCTACCTTCGAATCAGCCTGTTCGGGCGCCACTTGCCGGGGACCAGCCCCGGCTGATCCAGGGAATTCGAAGCGGGGACGGCGTCGGCGAAGATCAGGAAACAATTGCTTAATTAAACGTTAATTAAGGATATAAAGAGTAATAGAATGAGGATAGCTCAGTAGGAAAATTCAGTGGAGAAAAGGGCTGAAATAAGGATAGCTCAGTGAGGAAATTCAGTGTAGAAAAGAGGCTGAATAAATTCAGCCAGAAGGTAAGAGAAAGAACGACATGGTGAGACCAAGTTTCGGTGAAACAAGGCCCACACTTTATTTTCCAAAGTAGTTTTTATACCTTAAGTAATGCATAGAGGATAATGGGGGAAGGGGTAGAGTCAAGCAGCAAGCCAGGCTTTCTTCCTGCAAACTTATCATATGCAAAAGCTTAGGTGATTTGCATCATCTTCTGGCCCGGAGGCCTTTTAACATTTTAAGACCTTTTCTTCAGAAAAACTTATTTTTCTCTAAAG
>NW_011430077.1:0-756 GCF_000754665.1 Bison bison bison
GCACCGTTTCGGAAAAAAACCCTAGGGTTTCCAAATACAGCTCGACAAGCGGCCTCTCTCCCCCGGGGGACATCTCGAGAGGCAAGCGGAGTTCCATGCCTCAACCCAAGACGAGGCCTGACTCTCCTGTCCCCAGTCTGCAGGGACCCTGCGATCGGAGTCTGAAATCAGAGGTACCCTGCGGTTCCTGCCTCAAATGGAGATGAGGCCCTCTTCCAATGCACCAAACCCAGTGGGGTCCCGAGAGGCCCCTCCCACCTCCAGTTTCCCTGGCTTCTCAGAGCCACCATGAGAAGCTCCCTGAGGTCACCTGCACAAGTCGAGGGAAACCAGGGTTTCCTGCCTCTACCCGAGAAAGACCTCGAGAGACCTTCTTCAACGCGTCTCGAGGCCAGATTCCCCTACCATGGCTCGGGAGCAATGACGCGCTCCCCCTCGCCACTCGCATGGAGACCCGACTTCCCTGGCGCCCCACGAGAGGCTCACTGACCTCGCCGTCGTACCTCGTGAGAAACCGCACACTGGGGCCGCCGCTCGAGAACAACCCCGAGATTCCCCCGTCATCGAGAGATGAGGGCTTTCGTCTCCTGCATGGCCTAGAGACCAATCTCGCGACCTCTCTCCAAACGCCTCAGGAGGCTTGACTCCCTTGAGTCCACCCAGTGAGCTCCAAGAGATACCCGTCGCGATTCGAGAGCAGAGCGGGGTTCTTTGCTTCCACTCGAGATGAATGCCTGTCTCCCCGGGTGCGTCTGG
>NW_011430078.1:0-598 GCF_000754665.1 Bison bison bison
AAACAGAAGCTGTCCTTTGTTGGCATCTTTGAATCTTTATGTAGTTTTCGTGGATTTTTACTGTTAAGGCTAAGTGAACAAGGCAAGAGAGAAACCCCAGAATTGAAAAGCAATTGACGTTTTTGAAAGAAACATGTGCAGGTGAAGCTCTCTTCCTTTTTGAGAGATGGTTAAATGCAAAATCTTGATTCAACACATATGACTTTTGTGCACTTTCTTTCAAATCTCCATGAGAAAACCCTAAGGCGTCCAGGAAGAAAGGAGTAGAGGGGCAGACCTAAAGGGCAACCTTTCCCCTTGGTGCCATCTCAACCAGCTGCTTAGTTCCTTCATCTCAAGGACTATCATCTGGGCTTCTCTGGTTTGTCTGATTCTTGTTTTGGGGACCGTTTCTCGTCACAAGGCTGTCAACAGTGGGGGTGGGGAGTGTGTGTGTGTGGGTGGGGGGGTGGACGCCCTTCTTTCCATTCCACATGAGACCCAGTGGACAATCCAGGCCCTGCCCACTGCATTGAGTGTGCAGCAACAATATCAACGGTAATGCCGGTGAAGAATGCGTATTCCTGGAATCCACTCCGTTGGCTACTGACTGTGTGTG
>NW_011430079.1:0-617 GCF_000754665.1 Bison bison bison
GGGGATGGCGTCGGCGACCTATTTATTTAAATATTTTATCAAAGATATAAAGAGTAATAGGATGAGGATAGCTCAGTAGGAAAATTCAGTAGAGAAAAGAGGCTGAGTAGCTTGGTTTACACGGGAGACCAATAAAACTTCAAGACAAGAAGCTTGCACCACTTACGTAGGCCGCAGGCGTCCTTCCGTTCTCCCGAAGGAGAGGAGACACTGAGGCCTCCCCGGTCGGATCTTAGAAGCCCAGGCATAATTAGTAAGCATGGCGGGTTCCGCGCTCCAGATGGAGACTCAGCCAGAGTGAGAGAGAGAGCGACATGGGGAGACCAGTATTTCGAGAAACTGATCCCAATTCTTTATTTTCCATGGTCTACTTTTATACACTGAGATGTTATGCAAAAGTCACGCGGGGTCAGCAGTCCTGACTTTTATCAAAGTCAGGGGCTTCATACAAATGTATACAGAGGTCTTAGGGGTGTTACATCATCTTCTGGCCAGGGGGGCCTGCTGACAATTTATGACCCTCTCCTTGTGACAGCGGTCAGTCAACCAGGACACTTATTTCTCCAGGGGCGATTATTCTCAAAACAGACACCACCCAAATAAAGTTACATTCCTAG
>NW_011430080.1:0-533 GCF_000754665.1 Bison bison bison
AGTCTTTTCCAATGAGTCAACTCTTCGCATGAGGTGGCCAAAGTACTGGAGTTTCAGCTTTAGCATCATTCCTTCCAAAGAAATCCCAGGGCTGATCTCCTTTAGAATGGACTGGTTGGATCTCCTTGCAGTCCAAGGGACTCTCAAAAATCTTCTCCAACACCACAGTTCAAAAGCATCAATTCTTCGGCGCTCAGCCTTCTTCACAGTCCAACTCTCACATCCATACATGACCACTGGAAAAACCATAGCCTTGACTAGACGAACCTCTGTTGGCAAAGTAATGTCTCTGCTTTTGAATATGGTATCTAGGTTGGTCATAACTTTCCTTCCAAGGATAAGCGTCTTTTAATTCATGGCTACAGTCACCATCTGTAGTGATTTGGTAGCCCAGAAAAATGAAGTCTGACACTGTTTCCACTGTTTCCCCATGTATTTCCCATGAAGTGGTGGGACCGGATGCCATGATCTTCATTTTCTGAATGTTGAAGCTTTAAAGCCAACTTTTCACTCTCCACTTTCACTTTCATCAA
>NW_011430081.1:0-650 GCF_000754665.1 Bison bison bison
AAACGTCAATTCTTTGGCTACCTTATATGAAGAACTGACTCATTGGAAAGGCCCCTGATGCTGAGAAAGATTGAAAGCAGGAGGAGAAGCACACAACAGAGGATGAGATCATTGGTTCACATCACCCACTCGGTGCATCTGAGTTTAAGCAGGCTTGGGTAGTAGGTAATTGGACAGGGAAGCATGGCATGCCACAGTTCATGGAGTCGCAAAGAGTTGGACTCGACTGGGCAAATTAAGTGAAGTGACAGATACATATAAAATCCTTATACAGACTCAAAATGGACATACTATACCAAGAGTGATTTATAAACACTTTTTAATAATATATTTTAGAAAATAACCATAGATGAATAGCTCTATGTATGGTTAAAATGATACAGGATATGTACAGTTACAACAATAAGGCCATTTGAGTCAACATGCATGGTCTGAGAGTTGATCATACTAAATGAAGTGAGGCACACAGGGAAACATATATACCAAATAATATCATAATATCCAAATGTGGAATCTAAGATATGACACAAATGAACATATGTGTGAATCAGAAAGACACACACAAACAGAGAGAATAGACCTACAGCTTCAAGGCAGAGAGATTTGGGGGAGAAATGGAGTAAGAGACTGGGGTTAAGAGATATAAAACA
>NW_011430082.1:0-614 GCF_000754665.1 Bison bison bison
CAATGAAAAGAATAAAATACTTAGGAATATATCTACCTAAAGAAACTAAAGACCTATATATAGAAAACTATAAAACACTAGGTGAAAGAAATCAAAGAGGACACTAATAGATGGAGAAATATACCATGTTCATGGATTGGAAGAATCAATATAGTGAAAATGAGTATACTACCCAAAGCAATTTATAGATTCAATGCAATCCCTATCAAGCTACCAATGGTATTCTTTACAGAGCTAGAACAAATAATTTCACAATTTGTATGGAAATAAAAAAAACCTTGAATAGCCAAAGCAATCTTGAGAAAGAAGAATGGAACTGGAGAAATCAATAGTCTGACTTCAGGCTCTACTACAAAGCCACAGTCATCAAGACAGTATGGTACTGGCACAAAATATAGATCAATGGAACAAAATAGAAAGCCCAGAGATAAATCCACGCACCTATGAACACCTTATCTTTGACAAAGGAGGCAAGAATATACAATGGAGAAAAGACAATCTCTTTAACAAGTGGTGCTGGGAAAACTGGTCAACCACTTGTAAAAGAATGAAACTAGAGCACTTTCTAACACCATACACAAAAATAAAACTCAAAATGGATTAAAGATCTAAAC
>NW_011430083.1:0-701 GCF_000754665.1 Bison bison bison
TGATGGGACCAGATACCATGATCTTAGTTTTCTGAATGTTGAATTTTAAGTCATTTTTTCACTCTTTTTCACTTTCATCAAGAGACTTTTAGATCTTCCGTTTTTTCTGTCATAAGGGTGGTGTCATCTGCATGTTTATATTTATTGATATTTCTTGGCGCAAGCTTGATTCCAGCTTGTACTTCATACAACCCAGCGTTTCTCATGATGTATTATGCATATAAATTAAATAAGCAGGGTGACAATACAGCCTTGACCTACTCCATTTCCTATTTGAACCAGCCTGCTCTTCTATGCCTTGTTCTAACTGTTTATTACTGACCTGCATCCAGATTTATCAAGAGACAGCCCAGGTGGTCTGATATTCCCATTTCTTGTAGAATTTTTCAGTTTGTTGTGATCCATAGAGTCAAAGTCTTTGGCATAGTCAATAAAGCAGAAATTGATGTTTTTCTGAAACTCTCTTGCTTTTTCAGAGATCCAGCAGATGTTTGCAATTTAATCTCTAGTTCCTCTGTCTTTTCCAAAACCAGCTTGAACATCTGGAAGTTCACAGTTCACATATTGTTGAAGCCTACCTTGGAGAATTTTGAGTATTACTTTACTAGTGCATGAGATGAAGGCAATTGTGTTGTAGTTTGAGTATTCTTTGGCATTACCTCTCTTTGGGATTGGAATGCAAACTGACATTCCATCCCTGT
>NW_011430084.1:0-611 GCF_000754665.1 Bison bison bison
AGGCACCAGTCAGGTCTCCCACACTCACGCAGCCTGCTCCTTCCCGGGCGCGAACGCTAGAAGCTGGGCAGGGCTTGGGGAGGCTCGCCCAGGCCAGAGCAGCCTCTCGGCCGGGGCTCTGTGCTATCGCGCCTGGGCGCAGAGCTGGAGCTCCGCCGGTGTGGAAGCTCACTCGGTCCTTCCCAGTAACAGGCTTGCAAGCACCCGCCGGCAGCCAGCCTCTTCTCTCCCGCGTTCCGGGCATTGGGCTCCAAACCTGGGACCAAAGTACTGCCCGGAGCTCACTGATCATGGGCTGGTTCCCCTGCGCTGCGGCTGTGCTAGGGAGCCCAAACGCACAGGGCAAGCCCGCACAGCACATCCACCTGCCTCTAGGCAGGAGGACAGCTCCAGGGGAAGGCCCCGGTCTGGCAGGCACTTTCTGGGCACAAACGGAGCAACACTCTGGCTGTGGAGCCGCCTCCCCAAGCCAGGGGTACCGGGACCCTGATTCCCTCCGTGCGGCGCTTAGTCTGGGCGGGGAAGCACCAGCTTGGGAATGCAGCCTGGGGCGCTTCCTTTCCCTCGGAAAGAGCTCTCCCTGCGGGAGGCTTTGGCAGTGTGCACACCCC
>NW_011430085.1:0-513 GCF_000754665.1 Bison bison bison
TGGAGCATTTCAAATACCTGTAAAGATGATGCTGTGAAAGTAGCTGCACTCAATATAGCCAGCAAATTTGGAAAACTCAACAGTGGCCACAGGACTGGAAAAGGTCAGTTTTCATTCCAATTCCAAAGAAAGGCAATGCCAAAGAATGCTCAAACTACTGCACAATTGCACTCATCTCACACGCTAGTAAAGTCATGCTCAAAATTCTCCAAGCAAGGCTTCAGCAGTCCATGAACCATGAACTTCCAGATGTTCAAGCTGGTTTTAGAAAAAGCAGAGGAACCAGAGATCATATTGCCAACATCCACTGGATCATGGAAAAAGCAAGAGAGTTCCAGAAAAACATCATTTCTGCTTTATTGACTATGCCAAAGCCTTTGACTGTGTGGATCACAATAAACTGTGGAAAATTCTGAAAGAGATGGGCATATAGACCATCTGACCTACCTCTTGAGAAACCTGTATGCAGGTCAGGAAGCAACAGTTAGAACTGGACATGGAACAGACTGGTCC
>NW_011430086.1:0-609 GCF_000754665.1 Bison bison bison
GTTTTAAAGTCTATTTTATCTGATATGAGTATTGCTACTCCTGCTTTCTTTGGGTCCCTATTTGCATGGAAAATCTTTTTCCAGCCCTTCACTTTCAGTCTGTATGTGTCCCCTGTTTTGAGGTGGGTCTCCTGCAGACAACATATGTAGGGGTCTTGTTTTTGTATCCATTCAGCCAGTCTTTGTCTTTTGGTTGGGGCATTCAACCCATTTACGTTTAAGGTAATTACTGATAAGTATGATCCCGTTGCCATTTACTTTATTGTTTTGGGTTCGAGTTTATACACCGTTTTTGCGTTTCCTGTCTAGAGAATATCCTTTAGTATTTGTTGGAGAGCTGGTTTGGTGGTGCAGAATTCTCTCAGCTTTTGCTTGTCTGAAAAGCTTTTGATTTCTCCTTCATACTTGAATGAGATACTTGATGGGTACAATAATCTGGGCTGTAGGTTATTTTCTTTCATCATTTTAAGTATGTCTTGCCATTCCCTCCTGGCTTGAAGAGTTTCTATTGAAAGATCAGCTGTTATCCTTATGGGAATTCCCTTGTGTGTTATTTGTTGTTTTCCCTTGCTGCTTTTAATATTTGTTCTTTGTGTTTGATCTTTGTTA
>NW_011430087.1:0-516 GCF_000754665.1 Bison bison bison
AGAGTCTTCTCCAACACCACAGTTCAAAAGCATCAATTCTTCGGCACTCAGCTTTCTTCACAGTCCAACTCTCAAAATCCATACATGACCACAGGAAAAACCATAGCCTTGACTAGACGGACCTTTGTTGGCAAAGTAATGTCTCTGCTTTTGAATATGCTATCTAGGTTGCTCATAACTTTTCTTCCAAGGAGTAAGCGTCTTTTAATTTCATGGCTGCAGTCACCATCTGCAGTTGACTCTAGAGTTAGAGTTTTCTGAGTTTGTCAAGACTGTGGCAACAGCCACTTAATAAGTTTCTTATCAAGACTCTTGTTTCAACCACATTTCCCACCTACTTTAAGCTTGTACAGTTAAAAATAAAACATTATAGAGTGGTGATATATGTATCCTTAAGGCTAATTCATGTTGTTGTATGGCAGAAACCAATACAACACTGTAAATCAATTACCCTCCAATTAAAAATCAAGTACAGAGTGGTGAAAGTATTCGGCATGATCCTATGTGACATTGTCA
>NW_011430088.1:0-568 GCF_000754665.1 Bison bison bison
CCACCAGGCCCCGCAGTCCCTGGGGTTCTCCAGGCAAGAACACTGGAGTGGGTTGCCATGTCCTCCTCCAATGCATGAAAGTGAAATGTGAAAGTGAAGTCGCTCAGTCGTGCCCGACTCTGAGCGACCCCATGGACTGCAGCCTACCAGGCTCTTCCGTCCATGAGATTTTCCAGGCAAGAGTACTGGAGTGGGGTGCCATTGCCTTCTCCCATATCTATTCACAAGCCTGCCTAAATCATTGACTTCTAGCCACCTTTGGGATGCCAATGTCCACCCAGCCTTACCAGGCCACAGAGGAGAGAAAACACTTACCACAGGAGGTCCGGGTAAGGAACAAGGAACTAACAAGCTCCGACCAGCCAGGATTCTGCAGAGGTCAACAAGAGGTCAGCAAGAGATGGGAGACTGCAGTCCAGAGGTCCTAGCAACTTCCAGCGAGCAGCAAAGACCCAGCATAGTCAAAACGAATTCAATGTTACCCAAAACAAATAAATCAACGGACAGAAGTTCTTGGAACACATGACTGAGGTTAGGGGTGACGCAGTACATGTATGTGCCAGGATAC
>NW_011430089.1:0-811 GCF_000754665.1 Bison bison bison
AGGTGAGTGATCAGACCATTGTGATTAAATGGGTCTTGAAGATATTTTTGGTACAGTTCTCCTCTTAGTGTTTTCTTCTTCTGTTAGGTCCATATCATTTCTGTCGTTTATTGAGCCCATCTTTGCATGAAATGTTCCCTTGGTATCTCTAATTTTCTTGAAGAGATCTCTAGTCTTTTCCATTCTTTATTTCCTTCTATTTCTTTGCGCTGATCACTGAGGAAGGCTTTCTTATCTCTACTTGCTATTCTTTGGAACTCTGCATTCAAATGGATATAGCTTTCCCTTCTTCCTTTGCTTTTGGCTTCTCTTCTTTTCACAGCTATTTGTAAGGCCTCCTCAGACAGCCATTTTACTTTTTTGCATTTCTTTTTCTTGAGGATGGTCTTGGTTCCTGTCTCCTGTACAGTGTCATGAACCTCCATCCATAGTTCATTATCACTATTCATTAGAGAAATACAAATCAAAACTACAATGTGGTATTCCTTCACACCAGGCCGAATAGATAGCAACAAAAATTCTACAAGCAATAATTCCTGGAGAGAATGTAGGGAAAAAAGGGAACAATCTTGCACTGTTAGTGGGCATGTAAATTGGTACTGCCACTATGGTGAAGAGTATTGCTTCTCCTTTAAAAACTAAAACATATAATCACCTTATGACCTACTCCTGGGCTATTTTTTTCTAGGAAAAAAACCTTAAAACCAAAAGATTGATGCACCCTAATGTTCATTACAGTATTATTTCCTGGAGGCACGACATGCAACATTTTTTTAATTAGAGACAAAAAAACGGAAAAAAAGAAAAAAAA
>NW_011430090.1:0-645 GCF_000754665.1 Bison bison bison
TGAAGAGGAACTAAAAAGCCTCTTGATGAAAGTGAAAGAGGAGAGTAAAAAAGTTGGCTTAAAGCTCAACATTCAGAATACGAAGATCATGGCATCTGGTCCCATCACTTCATGGCAAATAGATGGGGAAACAGTGGCAAGTGTCAGACTTTATTTTTTTGGGCTCCAAAATTACTGCAGATGGTGATTGCAGCCATGAAATTAAAAGACACTTACTCCTTGGAAGGAAAGTTATGACCAACCTAGATAGCATATTGAAAAGCAGAAAGATGTTTTGCCAACAAAGGTCCATCTAGTCAAGGCTAGGGTTTTTCCAGTGGTCATGTATGGATGTGAGAGTTGGACTGTGAAGAAGCTGAGCGCTGAGATTGATGCTTTGAGCTGTGGGTTGGAGAAGACTCCTGAGAGTCCCTTGGACTGCAAGGAGATCCAACCAGGCCATTCTAAAGGAGATCAGTCCTGGGTGTTCATTGGAAGGACTGATGCTAAAGCTGAAACTCCAGTACTTTGGCCACCTCATGCGAAGAGTTGACTCATTGGAAAAGACTCTGATGCTGGGACGGATTGTGGGCAGGAGGAGAAGGGGATGACAGAGGACGAGATGGCTGGATGGCATCACCGACTCGATGGACGTGAGTCTGAGTG
>NW_011430091.1:0-617 GCF_000754665.1 Bison bison bison
TTAAAAGACCCCTGGGGGGGGGGGTGGTCGCCCGTCCGCCTTGGGGTTCGGGGCGGTCGGGCCCGCGGGGAGTAGTCGGGAGCTGCCTCCCGTCTCCCCCCCACGACCCCGCCGTCCCCCGAGGGGACGGGGTGGCGCGCGGCGTGGCGCGCCACGGTCACTGCCGCCGCGGCCGTCGGGAGGGGGCTACCCGACGGCCGTCGTGTGGGCCGTGGCCGTGTGCGGCGGCGCGTGCGCGCGCTGCCCCCGCGTCCCCTGGGGGGAGGGTTTGGGGGACCCCCCCGGGCGCCTGTGGGGGTTGTCCGAGCCCGCCCTGGCGGTCTTGGGCGCCGGACGCCCCCGTCGTGTGGACCCCTTTCCCGACCCCTCCGTTCTGCTGTTTTCTGTCTGACTTGGCCGGCCAGAGGCAACCCCCTGCCCCAACTCCCAACCTCCGGGGAGGGAGCGGGGGTGGTGGGATGTGCCGCGCCAGGGGCGGGTGTCCCGCCGAAACGAAACCCCTTGAAACCCTCATACGACTCTTAGCGGTGGATCACTCGGCTCGTGCGTCGATGAAGAACGCAGCTAGCTGCGAGAATTAATGTGAATTGCAGGACACATTGATCATCGACACTTCG
>NW_011430092.1:0-645 GCF_000754665.1 Bison bison bison
CACTCTGGACAAAGGTCATGAGGAAGGAGGCTCGGCATACGCAAATGCGGGATCGAGCCTCAGGAGTCTACCCGGATAATTCTCGAGCATCTCCCCCCGAAAAAAACCATAGTCTGCCTACTGTATTGCTTTGTGCTCTCACCTCTGATTTCACTGGGGGCTGTCCCCCACCACCAATCTCGCTCTCTCTGTCAAAGAGTTAACTTACAGCTCCAATTCATCAAGTTCCTTGTCATTCTTCCCTTTAACTTCCAGCTGAGTCTCCATCTGGAGCTCGGAACCCACCACGCTTACTAATTATGCCTGGGCTGCTAAGACCCACTCGAGAAGGTGTCTAGGGTTGAGGCACCTTTCGCTATTCGAGAGGGCACCTGCGGCCTACGTAAGTGGTGCAAACTTCTTGTCTTGAAGTTTGATTGGTCTTCCGCGTAAACCAAGCTACTCAGTCTCTTTTCTCCTACCGAATTTTCCTACTTGAGCTCTCCTCACACTATTATTCTTGACATCTCTGATTAGCATAGAAATAGTCGCCTAGGCCATCTCTCCTTCGAATACCCTGGATCTGTTGGGGCTGGTACCCGGCAGGTGGCGACCGAACAGGGACCTCAGGAGGCAATACTCAAAGAGCTGAGCAGACACGAACCA
>NW_011430093.1:0-715 GCF_000754665.1 Bison bison bison
ATGATGTACTCTGCATATAAGTTAAATAAGCAGGGTGACAATATACAGCCTTGACGTACTCCTTTTCCTATTTGGAACCAGTCTGTTGTTCCATGTCCAGTTCTAACTGTTGCTTCCTGACCTGCATACAAATTTCTCAAGAGGCAGGTCAGGTGGTCTGGTATTCCCATCTTTTGAAGAATTTTCCACAGTTTATTGTGATCCACACAGTCAAAGGCTTTGGCATAGTCAATAGAGCAGAAATAGATGTTTTTCTGGAACTCTCTTGCTTTTTCCATGATTCAGCAGATGTTGGCAATTTGATCTCTGGTTCCTCTGCCTTTTCTAAAACCAGCTTGACATCAGGAAGCTCACGGTTCACATATTGCTGAAGCCTGGCTTGGAGAATTTTGAGCATTACTTTACTAGTCATGTGAGATGAGTGCAGTTGTGCGGTAGTTTTGAGCATTCTTTGGCATTGCCTTTCTTTGGGATTGGAATGAAAACTGACCTTTTCCAGTCCTGTGGCCACTGCTGAGTTTTCCAAATTTGCTGGCATATTGAGTGTAGCACTTTCACAGCATCATCTTTCAGGATTTGGAATAGTTCAACTGGAATTCCATCACCTCCACTAGCTTTGTTCATAGTGATGCTTTCTAAGGCCCACTTGACTTCACATTCCAGGATGTCTGGCTCTAGGTCAGTGATCACACCATTGTGATTATCTGGGTTATGA
>NW_011430094.1:0-722 GCF_000754665.1 Bison bison bison
CCTCAGCTCAGCTCTCGCCTTCCCTTCGGTCCTAGGAGCCAGGCGTCCTTGCAGAGGGCTTAGGGGCTGGGGGTGTGCACACTGCCAAAGCCTCCCGCAGGGAGAGCTCTTTCCGAGGGAAAGGAAGCGCCCCAGGCTGCATTCCCAAGCTGGTGCTTCCCCGCCCAGACTAAGCGCCGCACGGAGCAATCAGGGTCCCGGTACCCCTGGCTTGGGGAGGCAGCTCCACAGCCAGAGTGTTGTTCCGTTTGTGCCCAGAAAGCGCCTGCCAGACCGGGCCTTCCCTCGGAGCTGTCCTCCCGCCCTACGAGGCAGGTGGATGTGCTGTGCGGGCTTCCCCTCGTGCGTTTGGGCTCCCTAGCACAGCCGCAGCGCAGGGGAACCAGCCCATGATCAGTGAGCTCCGGGCAGTACTTTGGTCCCAGGTTTGGAGCCCAATGCCCGGAACGCGGGAGAGAAGAGGCTGGCTGCCGGCGGGTGCTTGCAAGCCTGTTACTGGGAAGGACCGAGTGAGCTTCCACACCGGCGGAGCTCCAGCTCTGCGCCCAGGCGCGATAGCACAGAGCCCCGGCCGAGAGGCTGCTCTGGCCTGGGCGAGCCTCCCCAGGCCCTGACCAGCTTCTAGCGTTCGCGCCCGGGAAGGAGCAGGCTGCGGGAGTGTGGGAGACGTGACTGGTGCCTGACTGGTGCCTCAGCTCAGCTCTCGCCTTCCCTTCGGACCT
>NW_011430095.1:0-960 GCF_000754665.1 Bison bison bison
GTCATCTGCAAACAGTGAGAGTTTTACTTCTTCTTTTTCCAATTTGGATTCCTTTTATTTCTTTTTCTGCTCTGATTGCTGTGGCCAAAACTTCCAAAACTATGTTGAATAGTAGTGGTGAAAGTGGGCACCCTTGTCTTGTTCCTGACTTTAGAGGAAATGCTTTCAATTTTTCACCATTGAGGATAATGTTTGCTGTAGGTTTGTCATATATAGCTTTTATTATGTTGAGGTATGTTCCTTCTATTCCTGCTTTCTGGAGAGTTCTTATCATAAATGGATGTTGAATTTTGTCAAAGGCTTTCTCTGCATCTATTGAGATAATCATATGGGTTTTGTTTTTCAATTTGTTAATGTGGTGTATAACATTGATTGATTTGCGGATATTGAAGAATCCTTGCATCCCTGGGTAAAAGCCCACTTGGTCATGGTGTATGATCTTTTTTAATGTGCTGTTGGATTCTGATTGCTAGAATTTTGTTAAGGATTTTTTGCATCTATGTTCATCAGTGATATTGGCCTGTAGTTTCTTTTTTTGTGGGATCTTTGTCAGGTTTTGGTATTAGGGTGATGGTGGCCTCATAGAATGAGTTTGGAAATTTACCTTCCTCTGCAATTTTTTGGAAGAGTTTGAGCAGGATAGGTGTTAGCTCTTCTCTAAATTTTTGGTAGAATTCAGCTGTGAAGCCGTCTGGACTTGGGCTTTTGTTTGCTGGAAGATTTTTGATTACAGTTTCAATTTCCGTGCTTGTGATGGGTCTTTTAAGATTTTCTATTTCTTCCTGGTCGAGTTTTGGAAAGTTGTACTTTTCTAAGAATTTGTCCATTTCTTCCACGTTGTCCATTTTATTGGCATATAATTGTTGATAGTAGTCTCTTATGATCTGTGTTATGATCTGTATTTCTGTGTTGTCTGTTGTGATCTCTCCATTTTCGTTTCTAATTTTATTGATTTGATTT
>NW_011430096.1:0-678 GCF_000754665.1 Bison bison bison
TCCCGCCACTTCAAGGCAAATAGATGGGAAACAGTGGAAACAGTGTCAGACTTTATTTTTCTGGGCTCCAAAATCACTTCAGATGGTGACTGAAGCCATGAAATTAAAAGATGCTTACTCCTTGGAAGGAAAGTTATGACCAACCTAGACAGCATATTCAAAAGCAGAGACATTACTTTGCCAACAAAGGTCCGTCTAGTCAAGGCTATGGTTTTTCCTGTGGTCATGTATGGATGTGAGAGTTGGACTGTGAAGAAGGCTGAGTGCTGAAGAATTGATGCTTTTGAACTGTGGTTTTGGAGAAGACTCTTGAGAGTCCCTTAGACTGCAAGGAGATCCAACCAGTCCATTCTGAAGGAGATCAGCCCTGGGATTTCTTTGGAAGGAATGATGCTGAAGCTGAAACTCCAGTACTTTGGCCACCTCATGTGAAGAGTTGACTTGTCAGAAAAGACTCTGTTACTGGGGGAGGGATTGCGGGCAGGAGGAGAAGGGGATGACAGAGGATGAGATGTCTGGATGGCATCACTGACTCGATGGGCGTGAGTCTGGGTGAACTCCGGGAGTTGGTGATGGACAGGGAGGCCTGGCGTGCTGCGATTCATGGGGTCGCAAAGAGTCGGACACAACTGAGCGAGTGAACTGAACTGAACTGAATCAGTGAATACAGCAAAGTTG
>NW_011430097.1:0-575 GCF_000754665.1 Bison bison bison
CTGATGACGTGGCTGTTCCGGCACTGATCACGTGTTTATCAGGAAGTGATCAGTGACTGACAGGCGCTGGACAGGGGACTGTGCACGCACTGATCAGGTGGCTGATCAGGAACTGACCACCTGACCACGCATGCAGTGATCACGTGGCTGGTCGTTCACTGATCACGTGTTTATCATACGGTGATCACCTGACTGAGAGGCGCTGATCACGTGACTGTGCCGTCAGTGATCACGTGGCTGAGCAGGCACTGATATCGTGACTGAGCATGCACTGATCATGTTCCGGGAGACCGGGAGGCATTCCACTCTGGACAAAGGTCATGAGGAAGGAGGCTCGGCATACGCAAATGCGGGATCGAGCCTCAGGAGTCCACCCGGCTATTCTCGAGCATCTCCCCGCCAAACAAACCAGAGTCTGCCTACTGTATTGCTTTGTGCTATCACCTCTGATTTCACTGGGGGCTGTCCCCACCACCATCTCGCTCTCTCTGTCAAAGAGTTAACTTACAGCTCCAATTCATCAAGTTCCTTGTCATTCTTCCCTTTAACTTCCAGCTGAGTCTCCATCTGGAGCG
>NW_011430098.1:0-610 GCF_000754665.1 Bison bison bison
AGACAGGCGTAGCCCCGGGAGGAACCCGGGGCCGCAAGTGCGTTCGAAGTGTCGATGATCAATGTGTCCTGCAATTCACATTAATTCTCGCAGCTAGCTGCGTTCTTCATCGACGCACGAGCCGAGTGATCCACCGCTAAGAGTCGTATGAGGTTTTCAAGGGTTTCGTTTCGGCGGGACACCCGCCCCTGGCGCGGCACATCCCACCCACCCCCGCCTCCCTCCCCGGAGGTGGGAGTTGGGGCAGGGGGTTGCCTCTGGCCGGCCAAGTCAGACAGAAAACAGCAGAACGGAGGGGTCGGGAAAGGGTCCACACGACGGGGCGTCCGGCGCCAAGCCGCCAGGGCGGGCTCGGACAACCCCACCAGGCGCCCGGGGGGGCCCCCAACCCTCCCCCACGGGACGCGGGGCAGCGCGCGCACGCGCCGCCGCACACGGCCACGGCCCACACGACGGCCGTCGGGTAGCCCCCTCCCGACGGCCGCGGCGGCAGTGACCGTGGCGCGCCACGCCGCGCGCCACCCCGTCCCCTCGGGGGACGGCGGGGTCTGGGGGGAGACGGGAGGCAGCTCCCGACTACTCCCCGCGGGCCCGACCGCCCCGAACCCCA
>NW_011430099.1:0-695 GCF_000754665.1 Bison bison bison
TGGCACCCTTGATGCGCCCCCACAAAGTTCCCCGGCATCCCGGTCTCCCTGGAGAGGAACACCGAGGTTTTCCGGCACCACTTCCTCTGAGCCCCTTCTACCCTCCTGGTCTCCACAGGAGGGTCGACTCCCCTGCTTTGCCTCGAAGGGGTTCCCGACCTTCCGGTCGCACCTCAGGATGAGGCCGGTCTCACGACGACATTCCAGACGTGGCCTCGTGGCTGCTTCCACGTTGCGAAGCACCCCGATTTAACGGTCCCCGCTTGGTAAGAACCCGATGCCCGGACACCTCTCCGAACTCCACCCTGTGAATGAAGTCAACACGAAGGGGCAGTGACTCGCCCGTGCGACGTCCATAAAAACCCCCAGGTTCCAAATACAGCTCGACAAGTGGCCTCTCTCCCCGGGGACAGCTCGAGAGGCAAGCGGAGTTCCATGCCTCAACCCAAGACGAGGCCTGACTCTCCTGTCCCCAGTCTGCAGGGACCCTGCGATCGGAGTCTGAAATCAGAGGAACCCTGAGGTTCCTGCCTCAGCTGGAGATGAGGGCCTCTTCCAATGCACCAAACCCCGTGGAGTCCCGAGAGGCCCCTCCCACCTCCAGTTTCCCTGACTTCTCAGAGCCACCATGAGAAGCCCCCTGAGGTCACCTGCACAAGTCGAGGGAACCAGGGTTTCCTGCCTCACCCGAGAAA
>NW_011430100.1:0-629 GCF_000754665.1 Bison bison bison
ATTCTTTTGAGTAGTTAAAAGATTGATTAGAAATTGTATTGGTGAATGGTTTTTCACTTGTTGGGCCATTGTTTGCTGCTAAGGTTCCATATCCCTTACCTGCTGTGTCCCTGGCAGTGTATTGATTAATATAATTGGTGTAAGTAGTAGCTTTAATGTTTGTAACCTGGGACCCTTGAGTTAATTCTTTTTTTATTGTTATAGCCCACCACACCTTTGCTCTGTAGGAATGCAACTTTATCTAATGCTTTTTTGGAGGGTGGCTCCTGACCAACCACCTTTAGAGAAAAATAAGTTTTCTGAAGAAAAGGTCTTAAAATGTTAACAGGCCTCCGGGCCAGAAGATGATGCAAATCACCGAAGCGTTTGCATATGATAAGTTTGCAGGAAGAAAGCCTGGTTTGCTGCAAGACTCTACCCCTTCCCCATTATCCTCTATGCATAACTTAAGGTATAAAAACTACTTTGAAAAATAAAGTGACGGGCCTTGTTCACCGAAATTTGGTCTCACCATGTCGTTCTTTCTCTTACCTTCTGGCTGAATTCTTCAGCCTCTTTTCTCCACTGAATTTCCTCACTGAGCTATCCTTCCATTCTATTACTCTTTATATCCTTAACTAACATTTTAA
>NW_011430101.1:0-507 GCF_000754665.1 Bison bison bison
TCGGGTACTTCTAGATCCCTTGTACCTTCAGATCCTCTAGAGATGTGCTGCTCTCACAGTTTTATGCAATTTACACATGGTCTTGTGAAAACTGTCAGGCATAGAACATATCTTGGCTCCTAGTGGGAGGTGGGAATGATGTAGAAATTATCGTTGAATGTATCAACATAATCACATCTCAGAAATAGACCACTGAGTGAAAGAAGTGAACTACAAAGTATGTAAATTATGATAGCTCTTTAAAACAGTCACACTGTTTACAAGGCCAAATATATATATATATATATAATAAGCAATAAAAAGTGGACAAGTAGGCAGCACACTAAATTTTATGACAGTGGATGCCCTCTAGGCAGGCAGGGTGGGAAATGAGATCTGGGCAGCATGTAAAAGGGCTTCAACTCTTAATCACACACATGAATCAAAATGTTAACAATTTTAAAAAAATCTCTGCAGGGAGAAAAGGGTGTTTACTTAGGCAAGTCTGTTAAACTTTTCTTTATGGTT
>NW_011430102.1:0-516 GCF_000754665.1 Bison bison bison
GCCTCAACCCGAGAAAGACCTCGAGAGACCTTCTTCAACACGTCTCGAGGCCAGATTCCCCTACTATGACTTGAGAGCAATGACGCGCTCCCCCTCGCCATTCGCACGGAGACCCGACTTCCTTAGCGCCTACGAGAGGCTCACTGACCTCGCCGTCGTACCTCGCGAGAAACCGCACACTGGGGCCGCCGCTCGAGAACAACCCCTAGCCTCCCCCGTCATCGCGACTTGAGGGCCTTCGTCTCCTGTATGGCCTAGAGACCAATCTCTCGACCTCTCTCCAACCGCCTCAGGAGGCTTGACTCCCTTTAATCCACCCAGTGAGCTCCAAGAGATACCCGTCGCGACTCGAGAGCAGAGCGGGGTTCTTTGCTTCCACTCGAGATGGATGCCTGTCTCCCCGGGTGCGTCTGGAATGCAACCCCGATACTCCCTTTCGCCCCTGGAAACGGAACACTGGCTTCTGGACACAAGCCTAGATGAGGTCTATTGGCCCTGCAGTCACTCACGAGCAAT
>NW_011430103.1:0-512 GCF_000754665.1 Bison bison bison
GTTCTGGTTGCCAAGGGCCACGTCCATCCTCCGGTCGGTCAGCGTGCTCACCAGGGTGGGCCTTGCTCCTCTGTGGCCCCGGGGCGTGTCCTCCTGAGGAACATGGGCCCCGAGAGCCGCCTGTGTCAGAGCAGCCCCCCTGCCCCCACCCCGGGCCTGGCGCGATGGCTGGTCTCAAGGTTAGAGCACTCCTTGTGGTTCTCATCTCAAGATGGACTCAGGGCGGGGCAGCAATGAAGAGGTGCTCCGGCTTTTGCTGGTGTGGCCACATCCCGGGAAGGCCCCTTGCCCTTCACCATGTGTGTGACCCCACAGAGAAAGGAAGGCTACATGCACACGAGTGTGCTCCGGGAATACTCTCCAGAGAACAGAGGCACAAGGCCACAGGAAACATCCATGCCCACCTCCTCACGTGGATGAACTGGAAAGATCCAGCAATACCAACTCGGACACTGGGGGATTAAGCCAGGAACAGGCATACTACAGTTGCTCCAGCAAATCCCAGGCATTTC
>NW_011430104.1:0-532 GCF_000754665.1 Bison bison bison
CGGGAAATCGGGGTCCTTCGGAATGTGGAACCACCCACGAGGCCACGTCTGGAATGTCGTCGTGAGACCGGCCTCATCCTGAGGTGCGACCGGAAGGTCGGGAACCCCTTCCAGACAAAGCAGAGGACTCGACCCTCCTGTCCAGATCAGGAGGGTAGAAGAGTTTCAGAGGAAGTGGTGCCGGAAAACTTCGGTGTTCCTCTCGAGGGAGACCGGGATGTCGGGGCACTTTGTGGGTCGCATCAAGGGTGCCAAGTACCGTTTCGAACTCCAATTCCTAAAGTGGGACTTCACCTGAGACGCTGTAGCGGCACAGGGCTACATCTTGCGATGACGGGGGAACCACGTGGTTTTTCTTCGAGCTGTAGCAGGATTCTCGAATTACGACGGGGAATTCAGGATGCCTCTTGTGTTGGCCCAGGGAAGTCCAATCTTCCATTCGAGTCGCGAAGGAAAGCTGGGGATTGCGCTCGAGTGACTGCAGGGCCAATAGACCTAATCTACGCTTCTGTCCAGAAGCCAATGTTCCTCT
>NW_011430105.1:0-642 GCF_000754665.1 Bison bison bison
CTGAAACTCTTTTGCTCTTTGGGTTTGCACATTGATTTTGATTTTTACAAATTGACCCTTGCTGTTTTCTGTGCCTAAAACTGCAATTTTCTCTGCAAGTCTCTTCACTGCCCAGTCACCTTGTCTAGGGTCCTGTCCTTTATTTTTAGCCTACCACATCTAAAACTCGAAAGAGATTCAGATAGTCATTGTGCTGAGCATATATGGGGCATTCAATACGTAGATATTGATTGGCATATTGGCTGCAGATTGGAATCATGGTAATCAGTGGAAGCCTAATAATAAATTAATGCAACAAGGTCATTGGAGTGACCCTCAGAAAACTATTTGCTTGCTGCAGCATTGATTACAGAGGGGAATTATAACCGCCCCAGGGTAGCTGTGAAGGGCTAATTCGCGTAATACTGTCACAGTTCTCTGACTCTCCTGCTCATCGACAATATTCAATCAAAAATTCTTGCTGCACTACATGCTGATGCCAACAAGACCTCTGAGTTGTCACAGAGCTCTCCTGTGAATACAGGGAACTCGGTTACCTGGCGTCCATCACTACTTAAGTGACCTACAAACAGATGGAACTTAACATGTCCAGGGTACAACTTATTACCATATCCTAACCATTTCTACCTGTGTTTCCTAACT
>NW_011430106.1:0-769 GCF_000754665.1 Bison bison bison
GGGTTAGAAGGTTTAGATTGAGGTTTGTTTCTTTTTTTATTAATTTATTTATTTTAATTGGAGGTTAATTACTTTACAATATTGTATTGGTTTTGCCATACATCAACATGACTCCACCACAGGTATACACATGTTCCCCATCCTGAACCCCCCTCCCTCCTCCCTTCCCATACTATCCCTCTGGGTCGTCCCAGTGCACCAGTCCCAAGCAACCACTATCATGCATCGAACTTGGACTGGCGATTCATTTCATATATGATATTATACATGTTTCAATGCCATTCTCCCAAATCATCCCACCCTCTCCCTCTCCCACAGAGTCCAAAAGACTGTTCTATACATCTGTGTCTCTTTTGCTGTCTTGCATACAGGGTTATCATTACCATCTTTCTAAAATTCTATATATATGCATTAGTATACTGTATTGGTGTTTTCCTTTCTGGCTTACTTCACTCTGTATAATAGGCTCCAGTTTCATCCACCTCATTAGAACTGATTCAAATGTATTCTTTTTAATGGCTGAGTAATACTCCATTGTGTATATGTACCACAGCTTTCTTATTCATTCATCTGCTGATGGACATCTAGGTTGCTTCCATGTCCTAGCTATCATAAACAGTGCTGCAATGAACATTGGGGTACACGTGTCTCTTTCAATTCTGGTTTCCTCAGTGTGTATGTCCAGCAGTGGGATTGCTGGGTCATAAGGCAGTTCTATTTCCAGTTTTTTTAGGAATCTCCACACTGTTCTCCATAGTGGCTGTACTAG
>NW_011430107.1:0-626 GCF_000754665.1 Bison bison bison
AAAATCATGGCAGGCATCTGGTCCCATGACTTCATGGGAAATAGATGGGGAAACAGCAGAAACAGTGTCAGACTTTATTTTTCTGGGCTCCAAAATCATGGCAGATGGTGACTGCAGCCATGAAATTAAAAGACGCTTACTCCTTGGAAGGAAAGTTATGACCAACCTAGATAGCATATTCAAAAACAGAGACATTACTTTGCCAACAAAGGTCCGTCTAGTCAAGGCTATGGTTTTTCCAGTGGTCATGAATGGATGTGAGAGTTGGACTGTGAAGAAAGCTGAGCGCCGAAAAATTGATGCTTTTGAACTGTGGTGTTGGAGAAGACTCTTGAGAATCCCTTGGACTGCAAGGAGATCCAACCAGTCCATCCTGAAGGAGATCAGCCCTGGGATTTCTTTGGAGTAATGATGCTAAAGCTGAAACTCCAGTACTTTGGCCACCTCATGCGAAGAGTTGACTCATTGGAAAAGACTCTGATGCTGGGAGGGATTGGGGGCAGAAGGAGAAGGGGACGACAGAGGATGAGAAGGCTGGATGGCATCACTGACTCGATGGACATGAGTCTGGGTGAACTCCGGGAGTTGGTGATGGACAGGGAGGCCTGGTGTGCTGCGATTCATGG
>NW_011430108.1:0-748 GCF_000754665.1 Bison bison bison
CAGCGTCTCAGGAGAAGTCCCACGTTAGGAATTGGAGGTCGAAACGGTACTTGGCACCCTTGACGCGCCCCCACGAAGTTCCCCGGCATCCCGGTCTCCCTGGAGAGGAACACCGAGGTTTTCCGGCACCACTTCCTCTGAGCCCCTTCTACCCTCCTGATCTCGACAGGAGGGTCGACTCCCCTGCTTTGTCTGGAAGGGGTTCCCGACCTTCCGGTCGCACCTCAGGATGAGGCCGGTCTCACGACGACATTCCAGACGTGGCCTCGTGGGTGCTTCCACATTGCGAAGCACCCCGATTTCCCGGTCCCCTCTTGATAAGAACCCGATGCCCGGACACCTCTCCGAACTCCACCCTGTGAATGAAGTCAACACGAAGGGGCAGGGACTCGCCCGTGCATCGTCCGGAAAAAACCCCCAGGTTCCAAATACAGCTCGACAAGTGGCCTCTCTCCCCGGGGACACCTCGAGAGGCAAGCGGAGTTCCACGCCTCACCCCAAGACGAGGCCTGACTCTCCTGTCCCCAGTCTGCAGGGACCCTGCGATCGGAGTCTGAAATCAGAGGAACCCTGAGGTTCCTGCCTCAACTGGAGATGAGGCCCTCTTCCAATGTACCAAACCCAGGGGAGTCCCGAGAGGCCCCTCCCACCTCCAGTTTCCCTGACTTCTCAGAGCCACCATGAGAAGCCCCCTGAGGTCACCTGCACAAGTCGAGGGAAGCCAGGGTTTCCTGCCTCAACCCGAGAA
>NW_011430109.1:0-727 GCF_000754665.1 Bison bison bison
GAAGTCGCTCAGTCGTGTCCGACTCTGAGCGACCCCATGGACTGCAGCCTGCCAGGCTCTTCCGTCCATGGGATTTTCCAGGCAAGAGTACTGGAGTGGGGTGCCATTGCCTTCTCCCCTATCTATTCACAAGCCTGCCTAAATCATTGTCTTCTAGCCACCTTTGGGATGCCAATGACCACCCAGCCTTACCAGGCCACAGAGGAGAGAAAACACTTACCACAGGAGGTCCGGGTAAGGAACAAGGAACTAACAAGCTCCCACCAACCAGGATTCTGCAGAGGTCAACAAGAGGTCAGCAAGAGATGGGAGACTGCAGTCCAGAGGTCCTAGCAACTTCCAGCGAGCAGCAAAGACCCAGCATAGTCAAAACGAATTCAAATGTTACCAAAAACAAATAATAAAACGGACAGAAAGTCTTTGAACACATGACTGAGATTAGGGGTGAGGCAGAACATGTATGTGCCAGGATACTCTTAAAGTACGAGAAAAGCAAAGAAAGGAAAAGACAACTCTCAAAGCTGTCCAAAGTGATAAAAATGAATGAGTACACAGTTTTACCTGTGTACACTAGCAGATAATAATCTGAAAAGGATTTTTAAAAAAATTCCCTTTCTATACTGTCAACATGAAATCAAATGCTTTGCCACGGATGTCACGAGGATGCAAGACTGGCACACTGGAAATTCTACACCGTGGCTGAAAAAGATCCTGAATACATGGACAG
>NW_011430110.1:0-917 GCF_000754665.1 Bison bison bison
AAGGAGAGACGGCGTAGGCGAAGATCAGGAAACAACTGCTTAATTAAATGTTAATTAAGGATATAAAGAGTAATAGAATGAGGATAGCTCAGTGAGGAAATTCAGTGGACAAAAGAGGCTGAATAATTCAGCCAGAAGGTAAGAGAAAGAACGCCATGGTGAGACCAAGTTTCGGTGAACAAGGCCCGCACTTTTTTTTTCAAAGTAGTTTTTATACCTTAAGTTATGCATAGAGGATAATGGGGGAAGGGTAGAGTCTTGCAGCAAACCAGGCTTTCTTCCTGCAAACTTATCATATGCAAAAGCTTAGGTGATTTGCATCATCTTCTGGCCCGGAGGCCTGTTAACATTTTAAGACCTTTTCTTCAGAAAACTTATTTTTCTCTAAAGGTGGTTGGTCAGGAGCCACCCTACAAAAAAGCATTAGATAAAGTTGCATTCCTACAGAGCAAAGGTGTGGTGGCCTATAACAAAGAAAAGAATTAACTCAAGGGTCCCAGGTTACAAACATTAAAGCTACTACTTACACCAATTATATTAAATCAATACACTGCCAGGGACACAGCAGGTAAGGGATATGGAAACTGAGCAGCAAACAATGGCCCAACAAGTGAAAAACCATTCACCAATACAATTTCTAATCAATCTTTTAACTACTCAAAAGAATCTGTGTTTAGACAGTTTAGAACATCTCCTGCCTCTCACAGTTGGGAGGCTCTGAACAATCACATGTGGCCGGAAAAACCTATTCAGGCAGGCTAGAGGATTTCCAAATGAGTTTGTAGGTTAAACACTGTCACACCCAGGAATTATTAACAGGAACTCTAAGCTAACTCTTTTTTCAGAGAGAGGTAGTGGGGGAGAGCCCCCCGTAAAGTCAGAGATTTAGGGGAAAGCACAAGCAGAAAGTAGGCAGA
>NW_011430111.1:0-526 GCF_000754665.1 Bison bison bison
AGAAGATTATACTAAAATACACCATTTTAACCAAGTGTACAGTTGAAGAACGTTAAGTACAGTCATACTATGCTACAAGATCAAAGTATTTCTTTAAGTCCTGTGTGCTACCATAGAACAAAATGATGCCTGTGAAGTCTAGGTTGAAAAGGGAGGAAAAGGAAGAGAAAGGAAGGTAGGTAAAATGATAGAGGCAAAGGTAACAGCTTTGGCTTGGAATGAGTGAATCCAGACTCAGCCCTTAAAACGCTGCCTGGCTTTGGCTAAGTCTTTTTAACCTTCTGGACCGTTCTTTTCCGCGTCTGAATAATGAGAGGTTAGGTTTAGATGATTTCTAAGGAATCTTTAAGTTCTAGAATAGCTTATGGAGAAAAAAATAAATCACTTATGAAGAAAAAGAGAGAAGAAACATTTCCCAAAGAACAGAAGATGGGGAATGCCACCAATAACGTCAAGCCCCACTGCTGACTAAAGTGGGTGTCGGTAAAGAGGGTATCTGCTCTGCTGCTTCAGCCTGGAGCTCTGC
>NW_011430112.1:0-662 GCF_000754665.1 Bison bison bison
ATCAGGAACAGACCACCTGACTGCCCATGCAGTGATCACGTGGCTGGTCGATCACTGATCACGTGTTTATCATACGGTGATCACGTGACTGAGAGGCGCTGATCACATGACTGTACCGTCAGTGATCACGTGGCTGATCATGCACTTATATCGTGACTGAGCATGCACTGATCATGTGCCGGGAGCCGGTGAGGCATTCCACTCTCGACACAGGTCTTGAGGATGGAGAATCGGCATACGCAAATGCGGGATCGAGCCTCAGGAGTCCACCCGGATATTCTGGAGCATCTCCCCCCCAAAAAAAAGAAGAGTCTGCTTGCTGTATTGCTTTGTGTTCTCACCTCTGATTTCACTGGGGGCTGTCCCCCACCACCATCTCGCTCTCTCTGTGTAAGAGTTAACTTACACGTCCAATTCATAAGTTAATTGTCATTCTGCCCTTTAACTTCCAGCTGAGTCTCCATCTGGAGCGCGGAACCCAAAACGCTTACTAATTATGCCTGGGCTGCTAAGACCCGCTGGAGAAGGTGTATAGGGTGAGGCACCTTCTGCTATTCGAGAGGGCACCTGCAGCCTTCAGAAGTGGTGCAAACTTCTTGTCTTGAAGTTTGATTAGTCTCCCGCGTAAACCAAGCTACTCAGTCTGTCTTCTCCACCGAATT
>NW_011430113.1:0-551 GCF_000754665.1 Bison bison bison
ACTCGAGAGCAATGACGCGCTCCCCCTCGCCACTCGCATGGAGACCCGACTTCCCTGGCGCCCCACGAGAGGATCACTGACCTCGCCGTCGTACCTCGTGAGAAACCGCACCCTGGGGCCGCCGCTCGAGAACCACCCCGAGACTCCCCCGTTATTGCGGAGATGAGGGCCTTCGTCTCCTTCATGGCCTAGAGGCCAATCTCGCGACCTCTCTCCAAACGCCTCAGGAGGCTTGACTCCCTTTAGTCCACACAGTGAGCTCCAAGGATACCTGTCGCGACTCGAGAGCAGAGCGGGGTTCTTTGCTTCCACTCGAGATGAATGCCTGTCTCCCCGGGTGCGTCTGGAATGCAACCCCGAGATCCCGGTCGCCCCTGGAGAGGAACATTGGCTTCTGGACACAAGCATAGATGAGGTCTATTGGCCCTGCAGTCACTCGAGAGCAATCCCCAGCTTTCCTCCGCAACTCGAATGGAAGATTGGACTTCCCTGGGCCAACACAAGAGGCATCCTGAATTCCCCGTCGTAACTCGAGAATCCCGCCGCAACTC
>NW_011430114.1:0-510 GCF_000754665.1 Bison bison bison
TGGAGGGAAGACTAAAAGCAGTCATTTTTTCAAACTGAAAAAGAAAACCCACGTGTGACCATGTCACAGAATACAGGTCACGTAACCCCTCCCTCCTCAGCCTTGGCCTCCACCACCAGCAGCTCGGCAATGCAAGGCCTGCCCTGGGCCGCCAGGGGCAAGGGCAGAGGGGAGACCGGCTCCTCTGTCTCCAGGCCGCGTGGGCCGCCTGCTCCACCTCCTTCCCAAGTTCACGTGGCACTGAAACAGCCCAGGCAAGCTGGGGACTCTGACCAGAAACACAGCCATGGGTACCAAGCAAGGACCCCTGGTTCTTGTTTTCCCTGGTATCAAATTAACTTGATCAAGACAATTACTGTGACTGTTACATGTGGCTTCAGATGACAGAACGACCCCCCCCCCAGGGTGTCTCCACTTCCAGTGACAGACGCAAGCATCCTGTAGGTCAGCCTACCAAGAGCTAGAAAAGCTAAATAAGGTTTAAAAGAGGTCCTTAGGCAGCCACAATCC
>NW_011430115.1:0-595 GCF_000754665.1 Bison bison bison
AGCCGTGCTACTGCGTGAAAAGCAGAGGATGTGGGTCCAGATGTAGGAAACTCAATATATTTGGTATAATTTAATTTTGCAGGTAAGAAAAAAATAGTAGTACATAACTTCCCAAGAACCAGGAAGCCAAGATAGTTAATTAAATTTCTGTCTAAAAATTATGACATGTTAAATGTTAGCCTAAATGGGACATAGTATATTACTTAAAAATATACTATTATGTATGTAAAGTAATTTGTTTCCTAGTAAGTATAAGAATAAAGTGGTATAAAAGAGTTTGAATATAGAAAGTAGCTGATTTTTACATATCAAATAATATAACAGCAATTATATTGGAATCCATGTAAAGGAAATTTTAACACAACTGAAAGATTTCTAGGGTCACTTAACTAGCCTGACATTAAACAGGAAGCCATCGATAGCAATATTCCTTTGTGAATACATACCCAAATCAAACTCAGAGGGGTACATTTCTTTGAAAAATAAACAAAAAATAAATGCCCTGATAGCTATTTTCTCAGTAATAGTGTATCTTCACAAAACATTTTTTAAATAATTAGAATTTATCAGTGTATTTTCACAAAATACTTGTAAA
>NW_011430116.1:0-631 GCF_000754665.1 Bison bison bison
TAAGTTAAATAAACAGGTTGACAATATACAGCCTTGACGGACTCCTTTTCCTATATGGAACCAGTCTGTTGTTCCATGTCCAGTTCTAACTGTTGCTTCCTGACCTGCATACAAATTTCTCAAGAGGCAGATCAGGTGGTCTGGTATTCCCATCTCTTTCAGAAGTTTCCACAGTTTATTGGGATCCACATAGTCAAAGGCTTTGGCATAGTCAATGAAGCAGAATAGATGCTTTTCTGGAACACTCTTGCTTTTTCCATGATCCAGCGGATGTTGGCAATCTGATCTCTGGTTCCTCTGCCTTTTCTAAAACCAGCTTGAACATCAGGAGTTCACGGTTTCCATATTGCTGAAGCCTGGCTTGGAGAATTTTGAGCATTACTTTACTAGTGTGTGAGATGAGTGCAAATGTGTGGTAGTTTGAGCATTCTTTGGCATTGCCTTTCTTTGGGATTGGAATGAAAACTCACCTTTTCCAGTCCTGTGGCCACTGCTGAGTTTTCCAAATTTGCTGGCATATTGAGTGCAGCACTTTCACAGCATCATCTTTCAGGATTTGGAATAGCTCAACTGGAATTCCATCACCTCCACTATTTTTTGTTCGTAGTGCTGCTTTCTAAGGCCCACTTGA
>NW_011430117.1:0-509 GCF_000754665.1 Bison bison bison
TTGAATTTATCTTTGTGCATGGTGTTAGGAAGTGTTCTAATTTCATTCTTTTACATGTAGCTGTCCAGTTTTCCCAGCACCATTTATTGAAGAGGCTCTCTTTGCCCCATGTGTATTCTTGCCTCCTTTGTCAAAAAACAAGGTACCCATAGGTGCATGGGCTTATTTCTGGGCTTTCTATCTTGTTTGATTGGCCTATGTTTCTGTTTTTGCGCCAGTACCATACTGTCTTGAGGACTGTCACTTTATAGTATAATCTGAAGTCAGGAAGGTTGATTCCTCCAGCTCCATTCTTCTTCCTCAAGACTGCTTTGGCTATTTGGAGTCTTTTCTGTTTCCATATGAATTGTAAAATTTTTTGTTCTAGTTCTGTGGAAAAAAAATGTTATTGGTAATTTGATAGGGATCACAGTGAATCTGTAGATTGCATTTGGTAGTATAGTCATTTTCACAATATTGATTCTTCCTGCCCAGGAACATGGAATATCTCTCCATATGTTTATGTCATC
>NW_011430118.1:0-580 GCF_000754665.1 Bison bison bison
TACACCACACCATACCACACTGTACTACACCACACCACACCACACCACACCATACTACACTATACTACACCACACCATTACTATACCACACACTATACTACACTATACTACACCACACCATACCACACTGTACTACACCACACCACACCACACCACACCATACTACACTATACTACACCACACCATTACATACCACACACTATACTACACTATACTATACCACACCATACCACACTATACTACACCACACCTATACTACATCACACCATGCCACACTACACTATATTTACACCACACCACACTACACTGTGCTACACTTCCACTACACTACATATAACACCACACCACACCACACACACCACACCACACCACATCACACCACACCACACCACACCATACTACACTATACTATACCACACACACCACACTATACTACACTATACCACACCACACCCCACTATACTACACTGTACTATACCACATCATATCACACTATACTACACCAGACCACACTGTACTATAGCACACCACACCACACCACACTATACTACACTATATTATACCACACCACACCACACTA
>NW_011430119.1:0-758 GCF_000754665.1 Bison bison bison
AGGAAATGGTGAGGGACAGGGAGGTCTGGCACACTGTGGTCCATGGGGTTGCAGATACAACTGGGCAAATGAACAACAACAATTTCTTGAGATAAAGCTGTTCCAGGGGGAGTAGAAGAGGAAAACATTTGTGAGAACAATGGAAGCGCCAAGTTCTCCCCTAGAGACGGAGGAAGTGGGAAGAGTCTGGCCACCTGGATTAGTGCTCTCCTGAAAGGTGTGCCTTCTGGCCACCTTGTAGAGTCCACTTCTCACACAGCCCTGATCTGTAGGTCAGCAGACACCAGCATGTGTCCTGAGGGCCTGACCTCCTACTGGGTACCAGGTTCTCGGTTGGTGTGAGATGCCCAGCCCTGTTGGTGGACGCTCAGGCTGACCACATGTCACTCCACAGCCACAAGCCCAAGGGAGCGTCCTCCTTGACCACAGCAATGGACCTGAACTGGACTCAGCCGTGGGGTTGTCTATGGAAGGAAGGTGGGAAAGGTCATGTCTGTCTTTCTTTTGTTTGTTTGTTTGTTTCTATTGTTGGCCAGGCAGTGCAGCTTGCAGGATCTTAGTTCCCCAACTATGTATAGAATCCATGCCCTCAGCAGTGAAAGTGCAGAGTCCTAACCAACTCCAGGGACTACCAGAGAGTTCCTAGTAGGTCATTTCTTGAGCCTGGCAGATGGCCCAGAAGTCTGACATTGGCTGCTGAGAGGCAGCCTTCTATGGGTCAGGCTTGGGTGAAGTCAAAAAACATCCCTCTCTCCCTG
>NW_011430120.1:0-518 GCF_000754665.1 Bison bison bison
GTGTTAAATGTTTCCTATAATGCTTTCTCAGTGAAACTACAGCTTGGCAGTCTAGATAAGTCTCCCCAATTTTATTTTGGAAATTTTACTAGGCAGTAGAATCTAGAAGCTTAAAACCTGCTATTCTGTGCGAGCAGCTCTATATCTGAACTAAGGGATACCACTACTTGGCCTCTCTTTCTGTTTATGTATTCATAGCATTTAAAGCCCAGGATTATACTGATAAAAAGAGGACACAGATACTTAGGGGCTTAGTCTGGGGAGTCGTATTTTTGGTAAGGAATTTTATTAATGCCTTGGAATCCTTTTGAGAAATTGATTATTCTGGTGACTTTACAGATAACAGATTTTGAAAAAGGAATGTCTCTAGGTGCTTATAATGCATTTGAATCACTGCAGAATGTTGTTAGTTTCCATCTGTGTCATCATTTTTTGAAATTTCCTGCTTTGTACATCCTTATATTTAAAGAGATTCATAGTTTGAATTGTGTGTTAGTTGCTCAGTCGTGTCCAACTTT
>NW_011430121.1:0-774 GCF_000754665.1 Bison bison bison
CTTATTTCAATGGTCTCAAGACAAGGCAGCCCTTGCAAACCCAACTGCTTCCAATACAAGAAAAACTTTGACCTCAGGGAATGTCAGAGTCCCGTGAACTGGGAACTAGTCAATATTAAATATCTAGTAGTTTTGTTTTTGCTCCTCTACTGTAGACATGTCTAAGAGTCATCAACATGAAGCACAAAATGTTCATAGTGCCTCGGTTTGTTCTAAGGTAAAAATTGCTATATCGTTATATCTGTCACAAGCTTGTCAACAAGAAAGTACCTCGAAAGAACAGGAACAAAACGAAAAATTAAATGTGATATGAGCTTTTAGAGAAACTATGAACACTAATTACACTCGAAAATATCTGCCTATGAGAGTCTTGATTGAAGGCAGAGGAGAAGGGGACGACAGAGGATAAGATGGTTGGATGGCATCACTGATTCGATGGACATGAGTTTGGAGCAAGCCCCTGGAGTTGGTGATGGACACGGAAGCCCAGCGTCCTGCAGGCCACGGGGTCCCAAAGAGTCAGACACGACTGAGCCACTGAACGGAACTGAACTTACAATCCTTTTCTCCAGGCGTTTTGGTTACCCGAGTTTCTATCCTGTGCTAAACTAAGTGACGACAGTGTACTGAAGAGCTGGGTCATTTCCAAATAAATTAAAGTTCTGAAACATTCACGCCTTGAAAGGACCACCCTTTTACACAGAAACAAAAGAGATTTTTGACTATCCAATAATAGTGTCTGGCTACCAGCCTGACATGTGAAACGTAAGAAAA
>NW_011430122.1:0-509 GCF_000754665.1 Bison bison bison
AGTGGAAACAGTGTCAGACTTTATTTTTTTGGGCTCCAAAATTACTGCAGATGGTGATTGCAGCTATGAAATTAAAAGACGCTTACTCCTTGGAAGGAAAGTTATGACCAACCTAGATAGCATATTGAAAAGCAGAAACATTACTTTGCGAACAAAGGTCTGTCTAGTCAAGGCTATAGTTTTTCCAGTGGTCATGTATGGATGGGAGAGTTGGACTGTGAAGAAAGCTGAGCACCGAAGAACTGATGCTTTTGAACTGTAGTGTTGGAGAAGACTCTTGAGAGTCCCTTGGACTGCAAGGAGATCCAACTAATCCATTCTAAAGGATATCAGTCCTGGGTGTTCACTGAAAGGATTGATGCTAAAGCTGAAACTCCAGTACTTTGGCCACCTCATGCGAAGAGTTGACTCATTGGAAAAGACTCTGATGCTGGGAGGGATTGGGGGCAGGAGGAGAAGGGGAAGACAGAGGATGAGATGGCTGAATGGCATCACTGACTCGATGGATG
>NW_011430123.1:0-704 GCF_000754665.1 Bison bison bison
AGGCCAGATTCCCGTACTGCCGTGAGCCGGCATATTGCATATTGAGTGCATATTGCATATTGCCTATTGAGTGCAGCACTTTCCGCAGCATCATCTTTCAGGATCTGGAATAGCTCAACTGGAATTCTATCACTGCTGGGAGCCAGTGAGGAACTCCGCCCATGACAAAGGTCATGAGGAAGGAGGCTCGGCATACGCAAAGGCGGGATCGAGCTTCAGGAGTCCCCCTGGAAATTCTCGAGCATATACCCCCAAAACCAGAGTCTGCCTACTTTCTGCTTGTGCTTTCACCTAAACCTCTGACTTTACGGGGGGCTCTCCCCCACTACCTCTCTCTGAAAAAAGGGTTAGCTTACAGTTCCAGTTAATAATTCCTGGGTGTGACAGTGTTTAACCTACAAACTCCTTTGGAAATCCTCTAGCCTGCCTGAATAGGTTTTTCCGGCCACATGTGACTGTTCAGAGCCTCCCAACTGTGAGAGGCAGGAGATGTTCTAAACTGTCTAAACACAGATTCTTTTGAGTAGTTAAAAGATTGATTAGAAATTGTATTGGTGAATGGTTTTTCACTTGTTGGGCCATTGTTTGCTGCTCAGTTTCCATATCCCTTACCTGCTGTGTCCCTGGCAGTGTATTGATTAATATAATTGGTGTAAGTAGTAGCTTTAATGTTTGTAACCTGGGACCCTTGAGTTAATTCTTTT
>NW_011430124.1:0-576 GCF_000754665.1 Bison bison bison
GGAGGTGGGAGGGTCCTCTCGGGACTCCCCTGGGTTTGGTGCATTGGAAGAGGGCCTCATCTCCAGTTGAGGCAGGAACCTCAGGGTTCCTCTGATTTCAGACTCCGATCGCAGGGTCCCTGCAGACTGGGGACAGGAGAGTCAGGCCTCGTCTTGGGTTGAGGCGTGGAACTCCGCTTGCCTCTCGAGGTGTCCCCGGGGAGAGAGGCCACTTGTCGAGCTGTATTTGGAACCTGGGGGTTTTTTCCGGACTATGCACGGGTGAGACACTGCCCCTTCGTGTTGACTTCATTCACAGGGTGGAGTTCGGAGAGGTGTCCGGGCATCGGGTTCTTATCAAGAGGGGACCGGGAAATCGGGGTGCTTCGCAACGCGGAAGCACCCACGAGGCCACGTCTGGAATGTCGTCGTGAGACCGGCCTCATCCTGAGGTGCGACCGGAAGGTCGGGAACCCCTTCCAGACAAAGCAGGGGAGTCGACCCTCCTGTCGAGATCAGGAGGGTAGAAGGGGCTCAGAGGAAGTGGTGCCGGAAAACTCGGTGTTCCTCTCCAGGGAGACCGGGATGCCGGGGAAC
>NW_011430125.1:0-678 GCF_000754665.1 Bison bison bison
GCCACGTGATCTGGACTTGATCAGCCACGTGATCAGTGCCTGCAGAATCACGTGATCAGGGCCTGCTGAGCTGCGTGATTCCTGCCGGCTCATCTGCATGACAATTGCCAGCTGAGCTGCGTGATTCCTGTCGGCTCATCTGCTTGACAATTGCCAGCTGAGCTGCGTGATTCCAGCCTGGTTACCTGCTTGATTATTGCTGGTTGAGCAGCATGATTCGTCACTGCTGAGCTCCATGCTTATAGCCTGCTGATTGCGTGGTTCGTGTCTGCTCAGCTCTTTGAGTATTGCCTCCTGAGGTCCCTGTTCGGGCGCCACCTAATGGGGACCAGCCCCAGCTGATCCAGTGTATTCGAAGGAGAGATGGCCTAGGCGACTATTTATATGGTCATCAGAGATATCAAGAATAATAGTATGAGGATAGGTCAGTAGGAAAATTCGCAGGAGAAAAGAGACTGAGTAGCTTGGTTTACGTGTGAGACCAATAAAACTTCAAGACAAGAAGTTTGCACCACTTACGTAGGCCACAGGCGCCCTCTCGAAGAGCGGAAGGTGCCTCACCTAGACATCTTTTCGAGTGGGTCTTAGCAGCCCAGGTATAATTAGGAAGCGTGGTGGGTTCCGCGCTCCAGATGGAGACTCGGCTGGAAGTTACAGGGAAGAATGACAAGGAACTTT
>NW_011430126.1:0-914 GCF_000754665.1 Bison bison bison
TGGGGAGGCAGCTCCACAGCCAGAGTGGTGCTCCGTTTGTGCCCAGAAAGCGCCTGCCAGACCGGGCCTTCCCTGGAGCTGTCCTCCCGCCTAGAGGCAGGTGGATGTGCTGTGCGGGATTCCCCTGTGCGTTTGGGCTCCCTAGCACAGCCGCAGCGCAGGGGAACCAGCCCACGATCAGTGAGCTCCGGGCAGTACTTTGGTCCCAGGTTTGGAGCCCAATGCCCGGAACGCGGGAGAGAAGAGGCTGGCTGCCGGCGGGTGCTTGCAAGCCTGTTACTGGGAAGGACCGAGTGAGCTTCCACACCGGCGGAGCTCCAGCTCTGCGCCCAGGCGCGATAGCACAGAGCCCCGGCCGAGAGGCTGCTCTGGCCTGGGCGAGCCTCCCCAAGCCCTGCCCAGCTTCTAGCGTTCGCGCCCGGGAAGGAGCAGCTGCGGGAGTGTGGGAGACGTGACCGGTGCCTGACTGGTGCCTCAGCTCAGCTCTCGCCTTCCCTTCGGACCTAGGAGCCAGGCGTCCTTGCAGAGGGCTTAGGGGCTGGGGGTGTGCACACTGCCAAAGCCTCCCGCAGGGAGAGCTCTTTCCGAGGGAAAGGAAGCGCCCAGGCTGCATTCCCAAGCTGGTGCTTCCCCGCCCAGACTGAGCGCCGCACGGAGGGAATCAGGGTCCCGGTGCCCCTGGCTTGGGGAGGCAGCTCCACAGCCAGAGTGGTGCTCCGTTTGTGCCCAGAAATCGCCTGCCAGACCGAGCCTTCCCGGAGCTGTCCTCCCGCCTAGAGGCAGGTGGATGCGCTGTGCGGGCTTCCCCTGTGCGTTTGGGCTCCTTAGCACAGCCGCAGCGCAGGGGAACCAGCCCATGATCAGTGAGCTCCGGGCAGTACTTTGGTCCCAGGTTTGGAGCCCAATGCCCGGAA